>NW_027224876.1:0-97956 GCF_041296235.1 Equus asinus | reverse complement strand
GGTGGCAATCTTTTTTTTTTTTTTTTTTACAAGGGCGTGGGGAGCTGGGGAAAAGGCAACACTGAGAAATCCACCCTCTGAAACGGACGAAGATGGGCAACAGAGGCTAGCTCAGGTGGCAATCGTTAAGCAAAGAAACACACAAGGGCGTGGAGGCCTGGGGAAAAAGCAACACGGAGAAATCCACCCTCTGAAACTGAGGGACATGGGCAAAAGAAGCTAGCTCAGGTTGCAACCTTTAAGCAGAAAAAAAACACAAGGGCGTGCAGACCTGGCAAAAAAGCAACAGTGAGAAATCTACCCTCTGAAACCGACGAAGATGGACAACAGAGGCTAGCTCAGGTGGCAATTTTTAAGGAAAAATAAAAGGAAGTGCGTGGAGACCTGGGGAAAAAGCAACACGGAGAAATCTACCCTCTAGAACTGAGAAAGAAGCGCAACAGAGGCTAGCTCAGGTGGCAATCTTTAAGCAAAAAAAATAAGATAAAAAAATACAATGGCGAGGAGACCCGGTGAAAAAGCAACCCTGAAAAAGGTACCCTCTGAAACTGAGGAAGCAGGGCAACAGTGCCTAGCTCAGGTGACAATCTTTAAGCAAAAGAAACACACAAGGGCGTGGGGAGCTGGCGAAAAGGCAACACTGAGAAATCCACCCTCTGAAACGGACGAAGATGGGCAACAGAGGCTAGCTCAGGTGGCAATCTTTAAGCAAAAGAAACACACAAGGGCGTGGAGACCTGGGGAAAAAGCAACACGGAGAAATCCACCCTCTGAAACTGAGGAAGATGGGCAAGAGAGGCTACCTCAGGTGGCAATCCTTAAGCAAAAACAAAGCACAAAGGCGTGGAGCCCTGGGGACAAAGCAACCCTGAAATATCTACCCTCTGAAACTGAGGAACATGGGCAAGAGAGGCTAGCTCAGGTGGCACTCGTTAAGCAAAAACAAAACACAAAGGCGTGGAGACCTGGGAAAAAGCAACCCTGAAATATCTACCCTCTGAAACTGAGGAAGATGGGCAAGAGAGGCTGGCTTCAGGTGGCAAACGTTAAGCAAAAGAAACACACAAGGCGTGGAGACCTGGGGAAACAGCAACACGGAGATATCGACCCTCTGAAACTCAGGAAGATGGGCAAGAGAGGCTAGCTCAGGTGGCAATCGTTAAGCAAAACAAACCCAAAGGCGTGGAGACCTGGGGAAAAAGCAACCCTGAAATATCTACCCTCTGAAACTGAGGAAGATGGGCAAGAGAGGCTGGCTTCAGGTGGCAATCTTTAAGCAAAAGAAACACACAAGGGCGTGGGGAGCTGGGGGAAAAGGCAACACTGAGAAATCCACCCTCTGAAACGGACGAAGATGGGCAACAGAGGCTAGCTCAGGTGGCAATCGTTAAGCAAAAGAAACACACAAGGGCGTGGAGGCCTGGGGAAAAAGCAACACGGAGAAATCCACCCTCTGAAACTGAGGGACATGGGCAAAAGAAGCTAGCTCAGGTTGCAACCTTTAAGCAGAAAAAAAACACAAGGGCGTGCAGACCTGGCAAAAAAGCAACAGTGAGAAATCTACCCTCTGAAACCGACGAAGATGGACAACAGAGGCTAGCTCAGGTGGCAATTTATAAGGAAAAATAAAAGGAAGTGCGTGGAGACCTGGGGAAAAAGCAACACGGAGAAATCTACCCTCTAGAACTGAGAAAGAAGCGCAACAGAGGCTAGCTCAGGTGGCAATCTTTAAGCAAAAAAAATAAGATAAAAAAATACAATGGCGAGGAGACCGGTGAAAAAGCAACCCTGAAAAGGTACCCTCTGAAACTGAGGAAGCAGGGCAACAGTGCCTAGCTCAGGTGACAATCTTTAAGCAAAAGAAACACACAAGGGCGTGGGGAGCTGGCGAAAAGGCAACACTGAGAAATCCACCCTCTGAAACGGACGAAGATGGGCAACAGAGGCTAGCTCAGGTGGCAATCTTTAAGCAAAAGAAACACACAAGGGCGTGGAGACCTGGGGAAAAAGCAACACGGAGAAATCCACCCTCTGAAACTGAGGAAGATGGCAAGAGAGGCTACCTCAGGTGGCAATCCTTAAGCAAAAACAAAGCACAAAGGCGTGGAGCCCTGGGGACAAAGCAACCCTGAAATATCTACCCTCTGAAACTGAGGAACATGGGCAAGAGAGGCTAGCTCAGGTGGCACTCGTTAAGCAAAAACAAAACACAAAGGCGTGGAGACCTGGGGAAAAAGCAACCCTGAAATATCTACCCTCTGAAACTGAGGAAGATGGGCAAGAGAGGCTGGCTTCAGGTGGCAAACGTTAAGCAAAAGAAACACACAAGGGCGTGGAGCCCTGGGGAAACAGCAACACGGAGATATCGACCCTCTGAAACTCAGGAAGATGGGCAAGAGAGGCTAGCTCAGGTGGCAATCGTTAAGCAAAAACAAAACCCAAAGGCGTGGAGACCTGGGGAAAAAGCAACCCTGAAATATCTACCCTCTGAAACTGAGGAAGATGGGCAAGAGAGGCTGGCTTCAGGTGGCAATCTTTAAGCAAAAGAAACACACAAGGGCGTGGGGAGCTGGGGAAAAGGCAACACTGAGAAATCCACCCTCTGAAACGGACGAAGATGGGCAACAGAGGCTAGCTCAGGTGGCAATCGTTAAGCAAAAGAAACACACAAGGGCGTGGAGGCCTGGGGAAAAAGCAACACGGAGAAATCCACCCTCTGAAACTGAGGGACATGGCAAAAGAAGCTAGCTCAGGTTGCAACCTTTAAGCAGAAAAAAAACACAAGGGCGTGCAGACCTGGCAAAAAAGCAACAGTGAGAAATCTACCCTCTGAAACCGACGAAGATGGACAACAGAGGCTAGCTCAGGTGGCAATTTTTAAGGAAAAATAAAAGGAAGTGCGTGGAGACCTGGGGAAAAAGCAACACGGAGAAATCTACCCTCTAGAACTGAGAAAGAAGCGCAACAGAGGCTAGCTCAGGTGGCAATCTTTAAGCAAAAAAAATAAGATAAAAAAATACAATGGCGAGGAGACCCGGTGAAAAAGCAACCCTGAAAAAGGTACCCTCTGAAACTGAGGAAGCAGGGCAACAGTGCCTAGCTCAGGTGACAATCTTTAAGCAAAAGAAACACACAAGGGCGTGGGGAGCTGGCGAAAAGGCAACACTGAGAAATCCACCCTCTGAAACGGACGAAGATGGGCAACAGAGGCTAGCTCAGGTGGCAATCTTTAAGCAAAAGAAACACACAAGGGCGTGGAGACCTGGGGAAAAAGCAACACGGAGAAATCCACCCTCTGAAACTGAGGAAGATGGGCAAGAGAGGCTACCTCAGGTGGCAATCCTTAAGCAAAAACAAAGCACAAAGGCGTGGAGCCCTGGGGACAAAGCAACCCTGAAATATCTACCCTCTGAAACTGAGGAACATGGGCAAGAGAGGCTAGCTCAGGTGGCACTCGTTAAGCAAAAACAAAACACAAAGGCGTGGAGACCTGGGGAAAAAGCAACCCTGAAATATCTACCCTCTGAAACTGAGGAAGATGGGCAAGAGAGGCTGGCTCAGGTGGCAAACTTTAAGCAAAAGAAACACACAAGGGCGTGGAGCCCTGGGGAAACAGCAACACGGAGATATCGACCCTCTGAAACTCAGGAAGATGGGCAAGAGAGGCTAGCTCAGGTGGCAATCGTTAAGCAAAAACAAAACAAAGGCGTGGAGACCTGGGGAAAAAGCAACCCTGAAATATCTACCCTCTGAAACTGAGGAAGATGGGCAAGAGAGGCTGCTCAGGTGGCAATCTTTAAGCAAAAGAAACACACAAGGGCGTGGGGAGCTGGGGAAAAGGCAACACTGAAAATCCACCCTCTGAAACGGACGAAGATGGGCAACAGAGGCTAGCTCAGGTGGCAATCGTTAAGCAAAAGAAACACACAACGGCGTGGAGGCCTGGGGAAAAAGCAACACGGAGAAATCCACCCTCTGAAACTGAGGAACATGGGCAAAAGAAGCTAGCTCAGGTTGCAACCTTTAAGCAGAAAAAAAACACAAGGGCGTGCAGACCTGGCAAAAAAGCAACAGTGAGAAATCTACCCTCTGAAACCGACGAAGATGGGCAACAGAGGCTAGCTCAGGTGGCAATTTTTAAGGAAAAATAAAAGGAAGTGCGTGGAGACCTGGGGAAAAAGCAACACGGGGAAATCTACCCTCTGAAACTGAGAAAGAAGCGCAACAGAGGCTAGCTCAGGTGGCAATCTTTAAGCAAAAAAAATAAAATAAAAAAATACAATGGCGAGGAGACCCGGTCAAAAAGCAACCCTGAAAAAGGTACCCTCTGAAACTGAGGAAGCAGGGCAACAGTGCCTAGCTCAGGTGACAATCTTTAAGCAAAAGAAACACACAAGGGCGTGGGGAGCTGGCGAAAAGGCAACACTGAGAAATCCACCCTCTGAAACGGACGAAGATGGGCAACAGAGGCTAGCTCAGGTGGCAATCTTTAAGCAAAAGAAACACACAAGGGCGTGGAGACCTGGGGAAAAAGCAACACGGAGAAATCCACCCTCTGAAACTGAGGAAGATGGGCAAGAGAGGCTACCTCAGGTGGCAATCCTTAAGCAAAAACAAAGCACAAAGGCGTGGAGCCCTGGGGACAAAGCAACCCTGAAATATCTACCCTCTGAAACTGAGGAACATGGGCAAGAGAGGCTAGCTCAGGTGGCACTCGTTAAGCAAAAACAAAACACAAAGGCGTGGAGACCTGGGGAAAAAGCAACCCTGAAATATCTACCCTCTGAAACTGAGGAAGATGGGCAAGAGAGGCTGGCTTCAGGTGGCAAACGTTAAGCAAAAGAAACACACAAGGGCGTGGAGAGCTGGGGAAAAGCAACACTGAGATATCGACCCTCTGAAACTCAGGAAGATGGGCAAGAGAGGCTAGCTCAGGTGGCAATCGTTAAGCAAAAACAAAACACAAAGGCGTGGAGACCTGGGGAAAAAGCAACCCTGAAATATCTACCCTCTGAAACTGAGGAAGATGGGCAAGAGAGGCTGGCTTCAGGTGGCAATCTTTAAGCAAAAGAAACACACAAGGGCGTGGGGAGCTGGGGAAAAGGCAACACTGAGAAATCCACCCTCTGAAACGGACGAAGATGGGCAACAGAGGCTAGCTCAGGTGGCAATCGTTAAGCAAAAGAAACACACAAGGGCGTGGAGGCCTGGGGAAAAAGCAACACGGAGAAATCCACCCTCTGAAACTGAGGGACATGGGCAAAAGAAGCTAGCTCAGGTTGCAACCTTTAAGCAGAAAAAAAACACAAGGGCGTGCAGACCTGGCAAAAAAGCAACAGTGAGAAATCTACCCTCTGAAACCGACGAAGATGGACAACAGAGGCTAGCTCAGGTGGCAATTTTTAAGGAAAAATAAAAGGAAGTGCGTGGAGACCTGGGGAAAAAGCAACACGGAGAAATCTACCCTCTAGAACTGAGAAAGAAGCGCAACAGAGGCTAGCTCAGGTGGCAATCTTTAAGCAAAAAAAATAAGATAAAAAAATACAATGGCGAGGAGACCCGGTGAAAAAGCAACCCTGAAAAAGGTACCCTCTGAAACTGAGGAAGCAGGGCAACAGTGCCTAGCTCAGGTGACAATCTTTAAGCAAAAGAAACACACAAGGGCGTGGGGAGCTGGCGAAAAGGCAACACTGAGAAATCCACCCTCTGAAACGGACGAAGATGGGCAACAGAGGCTAGCTCAGGTGGCAATCTTTAAGCAAAAGAAACACACAAGGGCGTGGAGACCTGGGGAAAAAGCAACACGGAGAAATCCACCCTCTGAAACTGAGGAAGATGGGCAAGAGAGGCTACCTCAGGTGGCAATCCTTAAGCAAAAACAAAGCACAAAGGCGTGGAGCCCTGGGGACAAAGCAACCCTGAAATATCTACCCTCTGAAACTGAGGAACATGGGCAAGAGAGGCTAGCTCAGGTGGCACTCGTTAAGCAAAAACAAAACACAAAGGCGTGGAGACCTGGGGAAAAAGCAACCCTGAAATATCTACCCTCTGAAACTGAGGAAGATGGGCAAGAGAGGCTGGCTTCAGGTGGCAAACGTTAAGCAAAAGAAACACACAAGGGCGTGGAGACCTGGGGAAACAGCAACACGGAGAAATCGACCCTCTGAAACTGAGGAAGATGGGCAAGAGAGGCTAGCTCAGGTGGCAATCTTTAAGCAAAAACAAAACCCAAAGGCGTGGAGACCTGGGGAAAAAGCAACCCTGAAATATCTACCCTCTGAAACTGAGGAAGATGGGCAAGAGAGGCTAGCTCAGGTGGCAATCTTTAAGCAAAAGAAACACACAAGGGCGTGGGGAGCTGGGGAAAAGGCAACACTGAGAAATCCACCCTCTGAAACGGACGAAGATGGGCAACAGAGGCTAGCTCAGGTGGCAATCGTTAAGCAAAAGAAACACACAAGGGCGTGGAGACCTGGGGAAAAAGCAACACGGAGAAATCCACCCTCTGAAACTGAGGAACATGGGCAAAAGAAGCTAGCTCAGGTTGCAACCTTTAAGCAAAAAAAAACACAAGGGCGTGGAGACCTGGCAAAAAAGCAACAGTGAGAAATCTACCCTCTGAAACCGACGAAGATGGACAACAGAGGCTAGCTCAGGTGGCAATTTTTAAGGAAAAATAAAAGGAAGTGCGTGGAGACCTGGGGAAAAAGCAACACGGAGAAATCTACCCTCTGAAACTGAGGAAGATGGGCAAGAGAGGCTAGCTCAGGTGGCAATCTTTAAGCAAAATAAAAACACAATGGCGTGGAGACCTGGGGAAAAAGCAACCCTGAAAAAGGTACCCTCTGAAACTGAGGAAGATGGGCAACAGAGGCTAGCTCAGGTGGCAATCGTTAAGCAAAAGAAACACACAAGGGCGTGGGGAGCTGGCGAAAAAGCAACACTGAGAAATCCACCCTCTGAAACTGAGGAAGATGGGCAACAGAGGCTAGCTCAGGTGGCAATCTTTAAGCAAAAGAAACACACAAGGGCGTGGAGGCCTGGGGAAAAAGCAACACGGAGAAATCCACCCTCTGAAACTGAGGAAGATGGGCAAGAGAGGCTACCTCAGGTGGCAATCCTTAAGCAAAAACAAAGCACAAAGGCGTGGAGCCCTGGGGACAAAGCAACCCTGAAATATCTACCCTCTGAAACTGAGGAACATGGGCAAGAGAGGCTAGCTCAGGTGGCACTCGTTAAGCAAAAACAAAACACAAAGGCGTGGAGACCTGTGGAAAAAGCAACCCTGAAATATCTACCCTCTGAAACTGAGGAAGATGGGCAAGAGAGGCTGGCTTCAGGTGGCAAACGTTAAGCAAAAGAAACACACAAGGGCGTGGAGCCCTGGGGAAACAGCAACACGGAGATATCGACCCTCTGAAACTCAGGAAGATGGGCAAGAGAGGCTAGCTCAGGTGGCAATCGTTAAGCAAAAACAAAACCCAAAGGCGTGGAGACCTGGGGAAAAAGCAACCCTGAAATATCTACCCTCTGAAACTGAGGAAGATGGGCAAGAGAGGCTGGCTTCAGGTGGCAATCTTTAAGCAAAAGAAACACACAAGGGCGTGGGGAGCTGGGGAAAAGGCAACACTGAGAAATCCACCCTCTGAAACGGACGAAGATGGGCAACAGAGGCTAGCTCAGGTGGCAATCGTTAAGCAAAAGAAACACACAAGGGCGTGGAGGCCTGGGGAAAAAGCAACACGGAGAAATCCACCCTCTGAAACTGAGGGACATGGGCAAAAGAAGCTAGCTCAGGTTGCAACCTTTAAGCAGAAAAAAAACACAAGGGCGTGCAGACCTGGCAAAAAAGCAACAGTGAGAAATCTACCCTCTGAAACCGACGAAGATGGACAACAGAGGCTAGCTCAGGTGGCAATTTTTAAGGAAAAATAAAAGGAAGTGCGTGGAGACCTGGGGAAAAAGCAACACGGAGAAATCTACCCTCTAGAACTGAGAAAGAAGCGCAACAGAGGCTAGCTCAGGTGGCAATCTTTAAGCAAAAAAAATAAGATAAAAAAATACAATGGCGAGGAGACCCGGTGAAAAAGCAACCCTGAAAAAGGTACCCTCTGAAACTGAGGAAGCAGGGCAACAGTGCCTAGCTCAGGTGACAATCTTTAAGCAAAAGAAACACACAAGGGCGTGGGGAGCTGGCGAAAAGGCAACACTGAGAAATCCACCCTCTGAAACGGACGAAGATGGGCAACAGAGGCTAGCTCAGGTGGCAATCTTTAAGCAAAAGAAACACACAAGGGCGTGGAGGCCTGGGGAAAAAGCAACACGGAGAAATCCACCCTCTGAAACTGAGGAAGAAGGGCAAGAGAGGCTACCTCAGGTGGCAATCCTTAAGCAAAAACAAAGCACAAAGGCGTGGAGCCCTGGGGAAAAAGCAACCCTGAAATATCTACCCTCTGAAACTGAGGAAGCAGGGCAACAGAGGCTAGCTCAGGTGGCACTCGTTAAGCAAAAACAAAACACAAAGGCGTGGAGACCTGGGGAAAAAGCAACCCTGAAATATCCACCCTCTGAAACGGACGAAGATGGGCAACAGAGGCTAGCTCAGGTGGCAATCTTTAAGCAAAAGAAACACACAAGGGCGTGGAGACCTGGGGAAAAAGCAACACGGAGAAATCCACCCTCTGAAACTGAGGAAGATGGGCAAGAGAGGCTACCTCAGGTGGCAATCCTTAAGCAAAAACAAAGCACAAAGGCGTGGAGCCCTGGGGACAAAGCAACCCTGAAATATCTACCCTCTGAAACTGAGGAAGATGGGCAAGAGAGGCTAGCTCAGGTGGCAATCGTTAAGCAAAAACAAAACACAAAGGCGTGGAGACCTGGGGAAAAAGCAACCCTGAAATATCTACCCTCTGAAACTGAGGAAGATGGGCAAGAGAGGCTGGCTTCAGGTGGCAATCTTTAAGCAAAAGAAACACACAAGGGCGTTGAGGCCTGGGGAAAAAGCAACACGGAGAAATCCACCCTCTGAAACTGAGGGACATGGGCAAAAGAAGCTAGCTCAGGTTGCAACCTTTAAGCAGAAAAAAAACACAAGGGCGTGCAGACCTGGCAAAAAAGCAACAGTGAGAAATCTACCCTCTGAAACCGACGAAGATGGACAACAGAGGCTAGCTCAGGTGGCAATTTTTAAGGAAAAATAAAAGGAAGTGCGTGGAGACCTGGGGAAAAAGCAACACGGAGAAATCTACCCTCTAGAACTGAGAAAGTAGCGCAACAGAGGCTAGCTCAGGTGGCAATCTTTAAGCAAAAAAAATAAGATAAAAAAATACAATGGCGAGGAGACCCGGTGAAAAAGCAACCCTGAAAAAGGTACCCTCTGAAACTGAGGAAGCAGGGCAACAGTGCCTAGCTCAGGTGACAATCTTTAAGCAAAAGAAACACACAAGGGCGTGGGGAGCTGGCGAAAAGGCAACACTGAGAAATCCACCCTCTGAAACAGACGAAGATGGGCAACAGAGGCTAGCTCAGGTGGCAATCGTTAAGCAAAAGAAACACACAAGGGCGTGGAGGCCTGGGGAAAAAGCAACACGGAGAAATCCACCCTCTGAAACTGAGGGACATGGGCAAAAGAAGCTAGCTCAGGTTGCAACCTTTAAGCAGAAAAAAAACACAAGGGCGTGCAGACCTGGCAAAAAAGCAACAGTGAGAAATCTACCCTCTGAAACCGACGAAGATGGACAACAGAGGCTAGCTCAGGTGGCAATTTTTAAGGAAAAATAAAAGGAAGTGCGTGGAGACCTGGGGAAAAAGCAACACGGAGAAATCTACCCTCTAGAACTGAGAAAGAAGCGCAACAGAGGCTAGCTCAGGTGGCAATCTTTAAGCAAAAAAAATAAGATAAAAAAATACAATGGCGAGGAGACCCGGTGAAAAAGCAACCCTGAAAAAGGTACCCTCTGAAACTGAGGAAGCAGGGCAACAGTGCCTAGCTCAGGTGACAATCTTTAAGCAAAAGAAACACACAAGGGCGTGGGGAGCTGGCGAAAAGGCAACACTGAGAAATCCACCCTCTGAAACGGACGAAGATGGGCAACAGAGGCTAGCTCAGGTGGCAATCTTTAAGCAAAAGAAACACACAAGGGCGTGGAGGCCTGGGGAAAAAGCAACACGGAGAAATCCACCCTCTGAAACTGAGGAAGATGGGCAAGAGAGGCTACCTCAGGTGGCAATCCTTAAGCAAAAACAAAGCACAAAGGCGTGGAGCCCTGGGGACAAAGCAACCCTGAAATATCTACCCTCTGAAACTGAGGAACATGGGCAAGAGAGGCTAGCTCAGGTGGCACTCGTTAAGCAAAAACAAAACACAAAGGCGTGGAGACCTGGGGAAAAAGCAACCCTGAAATATCTACCCTCTGAAACTGAGGAAGATGGGCAAGAGAGGCTGGCTTCAGGTGGCAAACGTTAAGCAAAAGAAACACACAAGGGCGTGGAGACCTGGGGAAACAGCAACACGGAGATATCGACCCTCTGAAACTCAGGAAGATGGGCAAGAGAGGCTAGCTCAGGTGGCAATCGTTAAGCAAAAACAAAACCCAAAGGCGTGGAGACCTGGGGAAAAAGCAACCCTGAAATATCTACCCTCTGAAACTGAGGAAGATGGGCAAGAGAGGCTGGCTTCAGGTGGCAATCTTTAAGCAAAAGAAACACACAAGGGCGTGGGGAGCTGGGGAAAAGGCAACACTGAGAAATCCACCCTCTGAAACGGACGAAGATGGGCAACAGAGGCTAGCTCAGGTGGCAATCGTTAAGCAAAAGAAACACACAAGGGCGTGGAGGCCTGGGGAAAAAGCAACACGGAGAAATCCACCCTCTGAAACTG
Source organism: Equus asinus (assembly GCF_041296235.1). Classification (NCBI taxonomy): domain Eukaryota; kingdom Metazoa; phylum Chordata; class Mammalia; order Perissodactyla; family Equidae; genus Equus; species Equus asinus. Next base: position 87,077 of record NW_027224876.1, on the reverse strand, counting down.
AGGGACATGGGCAAAAGAAGCTAGCTCAGGTTGCAACCTTTAAGCAGAAAAAAAACACAAGGGCGTGCAGACCTGGCAAAAAAGCAACAGTGAGAAATCTACCCTCTGAAACCGACGAAGATGGACAACAGAGGCTAGCTCAGGTGGCAATTTTTAAGGAAAAATAAAAGGAAGTGCGTGGAGACCTGGGGAAAAAGCAACACGGAGAAATCTACCCTCTAGAACTGAGAAAGAAGCGCAACAGAGGCTAGCTCAGGTGGCAATCTTTAAGCAAAAAAAATAAGATAAAAAAATACAATGGCGAGGAGACCCGGTGAAAAAGCAACCCTGAAAAAGGTACCCTCTGAAACTGAGGAAGCAGGGCAACAGTGCCTAGCTCAGGTGACAATCTTTAAGCAAAAGAAACACACAAGGGCGTGGGGAGCTGGCGAAAAGGCAACACTGAGAAATCCACCCTCTGAAACGGACGAAGATGGGCAACAGAGGCTAGCTCAGGTGGCAATCTTTAAGCAAAAGAAACACACAAGGGCGTGGAGGCCTGGGGAAAAAGCAACACGGAGAAATCCACCCTCTGAAACTGAGGAAGATGGGCAAGAGAGGCTACCTCAGGTGGCAATCCTTAAGCAAAAACAAAGCACAAAGGCGTGGAGCCCTGGGGACAAAGCAACCCTGAAATATCTACCCTCTGAAACTGAGGAACATGGGCAAGAGAGGCTAGCTCAGGTGGCACTCGTTAAGCAAAAACAAAACACAAAGGCGTGGAGACCTGGGGAAAAAGCAACCCTGAAATATCTACCCTCTGAAACTGAGGAAGATGGGCAAGAGAGGCTGGCTTCAGGTGGCAAACGTTAAGCAAAAGAAACACACAAGGGCGTGGAGACCTGGGGAAACAGCAACACGGAGATATCGACCCTCTGAAACTCAGGAAGATGGGCAAGAGAGGCTAGCTCAGGTGGCAATCGTTAAGCAAAAACAAAACCCAAAGGCGTGGAGACCTGGGGAAAAAGCAACCCTGAAATATCTACCCTCTGAAACTGAGGAAGATGGGCAAGAGAGGCTGGCTTCAGGTGGCAATCTTTAAGCAAAAGAAACACACAAGGGCGTGGGGAGCTGGGGAAAAGGCAACACTGAGAAATCCACCCTCTGAAACGGACGAAGATGGGCAACAGAGGCTAGCTCAGGTGGCAATCGTTAAGCAAAAGAAACACACAAGGGCGTGGAGGCCTGGGGAAAAAGCAACACGGAGAAATCCACCCTCTGAAACTGAGGGACATGGGCAAAAGAAGCTAGCTCAGGTTGCAACCTTTAAGCAGAAAAAAAACACAAGGGCGTGCAGACCTGGCAAAAAAGCAACAGTGAGAAATCTACCCTCTGAAACCGACGAAGATGGACAACAGAGGCTAGCTCAGGTGGCAATTTTTAAGGAAAAATAAAAGGAAGTGCGTGGAGACCTGGGGAAAAAGCAACACGGAGAAATCTACCCTCTAGAACTGAGAAAGAAGCGCAACAGAGGCTAGCTCAGGTGGCAATCTTTAAGCAAAAAAAATAAGATAAAAAAATACAATGGCGAGGAGACCCGGTGAAAAAGCAACCCTGAAAAAGGTACCCTCTGAAACTGAGGAAGCAGGGCAACAGTGCCTAGCTCAGGTGACAATCTTTAAGCAAAAGAAACACACAAGGGCGTGGGGAGCTGGCGAAAAGGCAACACTGAGAAATCCACCCTCTGAAACGGACGAAGATGGGCAACAGAGGCTAGCTCAGGTGGCAATCTTTAAGCAAAAGAAACACACAAGGGCGTGGAGGCCTGGGGAAAAAGCAACACGGAGAAATCCACCCTCTGAAACTGAGGAAGATGGGCAAGAGAGGCTACCTCAGGTGGCAATCCTTAAGCAAAAACAAAGCACAAAGGCGTGGAGCCCTGGGGACAAAGCAACCCTGAAATATCTACCCTCTGAAACTGAGGAACATGGGCAAGAGAGGCTAGCTCAGGTGGCACTCGTTAAGCAAAAACAAAACACAAAGGCGTGGAGACCTGGGGAAAAAGCAACCCTGAAATATCTACCCTCTGAAACTGAGGAAGATGGGCAAGAGAGGCTGGCTTCAGGTGGCAAACGTTAAGCAAAAGAAACACACAAGGGCGTGGAGACCTGGGGAAACAGCAACACGGAGATATCGACCCTCTGAAACTCAGGAAGATGGGCAAGAGAGGCTAGCTCAGGTGGCAATCGTTAAGCAAAAACAAAACCCAAAGGCGTGGAGACCTGGGGAAAAAGCAACCCTGAAATATCTACCCTCTGAAACTGAGGAAGATGGGCAAGAGAGGCTGGCTTCAGGTGGCAATCTTTAAGCAAAAGAAACACACAAGGGCGTGGGGAGCTGGGGAAAAGGCAACACTGAGAAATCCACCCTCTGAAACGGACGAAGATGGGCAACAGAGGCTAGCTCAGGTGGCAATCGTTAAGCAAAAGAAACACACAAGGGCGTGGAGGCCTGGGGAAAAAGCAACACGGAGAAATCCACCCTCTGAAACTGAGGGACATGGGCAAAAGAAGCTAGCTCAGGTTGCAACCTTTAAGCAGAAAAAAAACACAAGGGCGTGCAGACCTGGCAAAAAAGCAACAGTGAGAAATCTACCCTCTGAAACCGACGAAGATGGACAACAGAGGCTAGCTCAGGTGGCAATTTTTAAGGAAAAATAAAAGGAAGTGCGTGGAGACCTGGGGAAAAAGCAACACGGAGAAATCTACCCTCTAGAACTGAGAAAGAAGCGCAACAGAGGCTAGCTCAGGTGGCAATCTTTAAGCAAAAAAAATAAGATAAAAAAATACAATGGCGAGGAGACCCGGTGAAAAAGCAACCCTGAAAAAGGTACCCTCTGAAACTGAGGAAGCAGGGCAACAGTGCCTAGCTCAGGTGACAATCTTTAAGCAAAAGAAACACACAAGGGCGTGGGGAGCTGGCGAAAAGGCAACACTGAGAAATCCACCCTCTGAAACGGACGAAGATGGGCAACAGAGGCTAGCTCAGGTGGCAATCTTTAAGCAAAAGAAACACACAAGGGCGTGGAGACCTGGGGAAAAAGCAACACGGAGAAATCCACCCTCTGAAACTGAGGAAGATGGGCAAGAGAGGCTACCTCAGGTGGCAATCCTTAAGCAAAAACAAAGCACAAAGGCGTGGAGCCCTGGGGACAAAGCAACCCTGAAATATCTACCCTCTGAAACTGAGGAACATGGGCAAGAGAGGCTAGCTCAGGTGGCACTCGTTAAGCAAAAACAAAACACAAAGGCGTGGAGACCTGGGGAAAAAGCAACCCTGAAATATCTACCCTCTGAAACTGAGGAAGATGGGCAAGAGAGGCTGGCTTCAGGTGGCAAACGTTAAGCAAAAGAAACACACAAGGGCGTGGAGACCTGGGGAAACAGCAACACGGAGATATCGACCCTCTGAAACTCAGGAAGATGGGCAAGAGAGGCTAGCTCAGGTGGCAATCGTTAAGCAAAAACAAAACCCAAAGGCGTGGAGACCTGGGGAAAAAGCAACCCTGAAATATCTACCCTCTGAAACTGAGGAAGATGGGCAAGAGAGGCTGGCTTCAGGTGGCAATCTTTAAGCAAAAGAAACACACAAGGGCGTGGGGAGCTGGGGAAAAGGCAACACTGAGAAATCCACCCTCTGAAACGGACGAAGATGGGCAACAGAGGCTAGCTCAGGTGGCAATCGTTAAGCAAAAGAAACACACAAGGGCGTGGAGGCCTGGGGAAAAAGCAACACGGAGAAATCCACCCTCTGAAACTGAGGGACATGGGCAAAAGAAGCTAGCTCAGGTTGCAACCTTTAAGCAGAAAAAAAACACAAGGGCGTGCAGACCTGGCAAAAAAGCAACAGTGAGAAATCTACCCTCTGAAACCGACGAAGATGGACAACAGAGGCTAGCTCAGGTGGCAATTTTTAAGGAAAAATAAAAGGAAGTGCGTGGAGACCTGGGGAAAAAGCAACACGGAGAAATCTACCCTCTAGAACTGAGAAAGAAGCGCAACAGAGGCTAGCTCAGGTGGCAATCTTTAAGCAAAAAAAATAAGATAAAAAAATACAATGGCGAGGAGACCCGGTGAAAAAGCAACCCTGAAAAAGGTACCCTCTGAAACTGAGGAAGCAGGGCAACAGTGCCTAGCTCAGGTGACAATCTTTAAGCAAAAGAAACACACAAGGGCGTGGGGAGCTGGCGAAAAGGCAACACTGAGAAATCCACCCTCTGAAACGGACGAAGATGGGCAACAGAGGCTAGCTCAGGTGGCAATCTTTAAGCAAAAGAAACACACAAGGGCGTGGAGACCTGGGGAAAAAGCAACACGGAGAAATCCACCCTCTGAAACTGAGGAAGATGGGCAAGAGAGGCTACCTCAGGTGGCAATCCTTAAGCAAAAACAAAGCACAAAGGCGTGGAGCCCTGGGGACAAAGCAACCCTGAAATATCTACCCTCTGAAACTGAGGAACATGGGCAAGAGAGGCTAGCTCAGGTGGCACTCGTTAAGCAAAAACAAAACACAAAGGCGTGGAGACCTGGGGAAAAAGCAACCCTGAAATATCTACCCTCTGAAACTGAGGAAGATGGGCAAGAGAGGCTGGCTTCAGGTGGCAAACGTTAAGCAAAAGAAACACACAAGGGCGTGGAGCCCTGGGGAAACAGCAACACGGAGATATCGACCATCTGAAACTCAGGAAGATGGGCAAGAGAGGCTAGCTCAGGTGGCAATCGTTAAGCAAAAACAAAACCCAAAGGCGTGGAGACCTGGGGAAAAAGCAACCCTGAAATATCTACCCTCTGAAACTGAGGAAGATGGGCAAGAGAGGCTGGCTTCAGGTGGCAATCTTTAAGCAAAAGAAACACACAAGGGCGTGGGGAGCTGGGGAAAAGGCAACACTGAGAAATCCACCCTCTGAAACGGACGAAGATGGGCAACAGAGGCTAGCTCAGGTGGCAATCGTTAAGCAAAAGAAACACACAAGGGCGTGGAGGCCTGGGGAAAAAGCAACACGGAGAAATCCACCCTCTGAAACTGAGGGACATGGGCAAAAGAAGCTAGCTCAGGTTGCAACCTTTAAGCAGAAAAAAAACACAAGGGCGTGCAGACCTGGCAAAAAAGCAACAGTGAGAAATCTACCCTCTGAAACCGACGAAGATGGACAACAGAGGCTAGCTCAGGTGGCAATTTTTAAGGAAAAATAAAAGGAAGTGCGTGGAGACCTGGGGAAAAAGCAACACGGAGAAATCTACCCTCTAGAACTGAGAAAGAAGCGCAACAGAGGCTAGCTCAGGTGGCAATCTTTAAGCAAAAAAAATAAGATAAAAAAATACAATGGCGAGGAGACCCGGTCAAAAAGCAACCCTGAAAAAGGTACCCTCTGAAACTGAGGAAGCAGGGCAACAGTGCCTAGCTCAGGTGACAATCTTTAAGCAAAAGAAACACACAAGGGCGTGGGGAGCTGGCGAAAAGGCAACACTGAGAAATCCACCCTCTGAAACGGACGAAGATGGGCAACAGAGGCTAGCTCAGGTGGCAATCTTTAAGCAAAAGAAACACACAAGGGCGTGGAGGCCTGGGGAAAAAGCAACACGGAGAAATCCACCCTCTGAAACTGAGGAAGATGGGCAAGAGAGGCTACCTCAGGTGGCAATCCTTAAGCAAAAACAAAGCACAAAGGCGTGGAGCCCTGGGGACAAAGCAACCCTGAAATATCTACCCTCTGAAACTGAGGAACATGGGCAAGAGAGGCTAGCTCAGGTGGCACTCGTTAAGCAAAAACAAAACACAAAGGCGTGGAGACCTGGGGAAAAAGCAACCCTGAAATATCTACCCTCTGAAACTGAGGAAGATGGGCAAGAGAGGCTGGCTTCAGGTGGCAAACGTTAAGCAAAAGAAACACACAAGGGCGTGGAGACCTGGGGAAACAGCAACACGGAGATATCGACCCTCTGAAACTCAGGAAGATGGGCAAGAGAGGCTAGCTCAGGTGGCAATCGTTAAGCAAAAACAAAACCCAAAGGCGTGGAGACCTGGGGAAAAAGCAACCCTGAAATATCTACCCTCTGAAACTGAGGAAGATGGGCAAGAGAGGCTGGCTTCAGGTGGCAATCTTTAAGCAAAAGAAACACACAAGGGCGTGGGGAGCTGGGGAAAAGGCAACACTGAGAAATCCACCCTCTGAAACGGACGAAGATGGGCAACAGAGGCTAGCTCAGGTGGCAATCGTTAAGCAAAAGAAACACACAAGGGCGTGGAGGCCTGGGGAAAAAGCAACACGGAGAAATCCACCCTCTGAAACTGAGGGACATGGGCAAAAGAAGCTAGCTCAGGTTGCAACCTTTAAGCAGAAAAAAAACACAAGGGCGTGCAGACCTGGCAAAAAAGCAACAGTGAGAAATCTACCCTCTGAAACCGACGAAGATGGACAACAGAGGCTAGCTCAGGTGGCAATTTTTAAGGAAAAATAAAAGGAAGTGCGTGGAGACCTGGGGAAAAAGCAACACGGAGAAATCTACCCTCTAGAACTGAGAAAGAAGCGCAACAGAGGCTAGCTCAGGTGGCAATCTTTAAGCAAAAAAAATAAGATAAAAAAATACAATGGCGAGGAGACCCGGTCAAAAAGCAACCCTGAAAAAGGTACCCTCTGAAACTGAGGAAGCAGGGCAACAGTGCCTAGCTCAGGTGACAATCTTTAAGCAAAAGAAACACACAAGGGCGTGGGGAGCTGGCGAAAAGGCAACACTGAGAAATCCACCCTCTGAAACGGACGAAGATGGGCAACAGAGGCTAGCTCAGGTGGCAATCTTTAAGCAAAAGAAACACACAAGGGCGTGGAGGCCTGGGGAAAAAGCAACACGGAGAAATCCACCCTCTGAAACTGAGGAAGATGGGCAAGAGAGGCTACCTCAGGTGGCAATCCTTAAGCAAAAACAAAGCACAAAGGCGTGGAGCCCTGGGGACAAAGCAACCCTGAAATATCTACCCTCTGAAACTGAGGAACATGGGCAAGAGAGGCTAGCTCAGGTGGCACTCGTTAAGCAAAAACAAAACACAAAGGCGTGGAGACCTGGGGAAAAAGCAACCCTGAAATATCTACCCTCTGAAACTGAGGAAGATGGGCAAGAGAGGCTGGCTTCAGGTGGCAAACGTTAAGCAAAAGAAACACACAAGGGCGTGGAGCCCTGGGGAAACAGCAACACGGAGATATCGACCCTCTGAAACTCAGGAAGATGGGCAAGAGAGGCTAGCTCAGGTGGCAATCGTTAAGCAAAAACAAAACCCAAAGGCGTGGAGACCTGGGGAAAAAGCAACCCTGAAATATCTACCCTCTGAAACTGAGGAAGATGGGCAAGAGAGGCTGGCTTCAGGTGGCAATCTTTAAGCAAAAGAAACACACAAGGGCGTGGGGAGCTGGGGAAAAGGCAACACTGAGAAATCCACCCTCTGAAACGGACGAAGATGGGCAACAGAGGCTAGCTCAGGTGGCAATCGTTAAGCAAAAGAAACACACAAGGGCGTGGAGGCCTGGGGAAAAAGCAACACGGAGAAATCCACCCTCTGAAACTGAGGGACATGGGCAAAAGAAGCTAGCTCAGGTTGCAACCTTTAAGCAGAAAAAAAACACAAGGGCGTGCAGACCTGGCAAAAAAGCAACAGTGAGAAATCTACCCTCTGAAACCGACGAAGATGGACAACAGAGGCTAGCTCAGGTGGCAATTTTTAAGGAAAAATAAAAGGAAGTGCGTGGAGACCTGGGGAAAAAGCAACACGGAGAAATCTACCCTCTAGAACTGAGAAAGAAGCGCAACAGAGGCTAGCTCAGGTGGCAATCTTTAAGCAAAAAAAATAAGATAAAAAAATACAATGGCGAGGAGACCCGGTGAAAAAGCAACCCTGAAAAAGGTACCCTCTGAAACTGAGGAAGCAGGGCAACAGTGCCTAGCTCAGGTGACAATCTTTAAGCAAAAGAAACACACAAGGGCGTGGGGAGCTGGCGAAAAGGCAACACTGAGAAATCCACCCTCTGAAACGGACGAAGATGGGCAACAGAGGCTAGCTCAGGTGGCAATCTTTAAGCAAAAGAAACACACAAGGGCGTGGAGGCCTGGGGAAAAAGCAACACGGAGAAATCCACCCTCTGAAACTGAGGAAGATGGGCAAGAGAGGCTACCTCAGGTGGCAATCCTTAAGCAAAAACAAAGCACAAAGGCGTGGAGCCCTGGGGACAAAGCAACCCTGAAATATCTACCCTCTGAAACTGAGGAACATGGGCAAGAGAGGCTAGCTCAGGTGGCACTCGTTAAGCAAAAACAAAACACAAAGGCGTGGAGACCTGGGGAAAAAGCAACCCTGAAATATCTACCCTCTGAAACTGAGGAAGATGGGCAAGAGAGGCTGGCTTCAGGTGGCAAACGTTAAGCAAAAGAAACACACAAGGGCGTGGAGCCCTGGGGAAACAGCAACACGGAGATATCGACCCTCTGAAACTCAGGAAGATGGGCAAGAGAGGCTAGCTCAGGTGGCAATCGTTAAGCAAAAACAAAACCCAAAGGCGTGGAGACCTGGGGAAAAAGCAACCCTGAAATATCTACCCTCTGAAACTGAGGAAGATGGGCAAGAGAGGCTGGCTTCAGGTGGCAATCTTTAAGCAAAAGAAACACACAAGGGCGTGGGGAGCTGGGGAAAAGGCAACACTGAGAAATCCACCCTCTGAAACGGACGAAGATGGGCAACAGAGGCTAGCTCAGGTGGCAATCGTTAAGCAAAAGAAACACACAAGGGCGTGGAGGCCTGGGGAAAAAGCAACACGGAGAAATCCACCCTCTGAAACTGAGGGACATGGGCAAAAGAAGCTAGCTCAGGTTGCAACCTTTAAGCAGAAAAAAAACACAAGGGCGTGCAGACCTGGCAAAAAAGCAACAGTGAGAAATCTACCCTCTGAAACCGACGAAGATGGACAACAGAGGCTAGCTCAGGTGGCAATTTTTAAGGAAAAATAAAAGGAAGTGCGTGGAGACCTGGGGAAAAAGCAACACGGAGAAATCTACCCTCTAGAACTGAGAAAGAAGCGCAACAGAGGCTAGCTCAGGTGGCAATCTTTAAGCAAAAAAAATAAGATAAAAAAATACAATGGCGAGGAGACCCGGTGAAAAAGCAACCCTGAAAAAGGTACCCTCTGAAACTGAGGAAGCAGGGCAACAGTGCCTAGCTCAGGTGACAATCTTTAAGCAAAAGAAACACACAAGGGCGTGGGGAGCTGGCGAAAAGGCAACACTGAGAAATCCACCCTCTGAAACGGACGAAGATGGGCAACAGAGGCTAGCTCAGGTGGCAATCTTTAAGCAAAAGAAACACACAAGGGCGTGGAGGCCTGGGGAAAAAGCAACACGGAGAAATCCACCCTCTGAAACTGAGGAAGATGGGCAAGAGAGGCTACCTCAGGTGGCAATCCTTAAGCAAAAACAAAGCACAAAGGCGTGGAGCCCTGGGGACAAAGCAACCCTGAAATATCTACCCTCTGAAACTGAGGAACATGGGCAAGAGAGGCTAGCTCAGGTGGCACTCGTTAAGCAAAAACAAAACACAAAGGCGTGGAGACCTGGGGAAAAAGCAACCCTGAAATATCTACCCTCTGAAACTGAGGAAGATGGGCAAGAGAGGCTGGCTTCAGGTGGCAAACGTTAAGCAAAAGAAACACACAAGGGCGTGGAGACCTGGGGAAACAGCAACACGGAGATATCGACCCTCTGAAACTCAGGAAGATGGGCAAGAGAGGCTAGCTCAGGTGGCAATCGTTAAGCAAAAACAAAACCCAAAGGCGTGGAGACCTGGGGAAAAAGCAACCCTGAAATATCTACCCTCTGAAACTGAGGAAGATGGGCAAGAGAGGCTGGCTTCAGGTGGCAATCTTTAAGCAAAAGAAACACACAAGGGCGTGGGGAGCTGGGGAAAAGGCAACACTGAGAAATCCACCCTCTGAAACGGACGAAGATGGGCAACAGAGGCTAGCTCAGGTGGCAATCGTTAAGCAAAAGAAACACACAAGGGCGTGGAGGCCTGGGGAAAAAGCAACACGGAGAAATCCACCCTCTGAAACTGAGGGACATGGGCAAAAGAAGCTAGCTCAGGTTGCAACCTTTAAGCAGAAAAAAAACACAAGGGCGTGCAGACCTGGCAAAAAAGCAACAGTGAGAAATCTACCCTCTGAAACCGACGAAGATGGACAACAGAGGCTAGCTCAGGTGGCAATTTTTAAGGAAAAATAAAAGGAAGTGCGTGGAGACCTGGGGAAAAAGCAACACGGAGAAATCTACCCTCTAGAACTGAGAAAGAAGCGCAACAGAGGCTAGCTCAGGTGGCAATCTTTAAGCAAAAAAAATAAGATAAAAAAATACAATGGCGAGGAGACCCGGTGAAAAAGCAACCCTGAAAAAGGTACCCTCTGAAACTGAGGAAGCAGGGCAACAGTGCCTAGCTCAGGTGACAATCTTTAAGCAAAAGAAACACACAAGGGCGTGGGGAGCTGGCGAAAAGGCAACACTGAGAAATCCACCCTCTGAAACGGACGAAGATGGGCAACAGAGGCTAGCTCAGGTGGCAATCTTTAAGCAAAAGAAACACACAAGGGCGTGGAGGCCTGGGGAAAAAGCAACACGGAGAAATCCACCCTCTGAAACTGAGGAAGATGGGCAAGAGAGGCTACCTCAGGTGGCAATCCTTAAGCAAAAACAAAGCACAAAGGCGTGGAGCCCTGGGGACAAAGCAACCCTGAAATATCTACCCTCTGAAACTGAGGAACATGGGCAAGAGAGGCTAGCTCAGGTGGCACTCGTTAAGCAAAAACAAAACACAAAGGCGTGGAGACCTGGGGAAAAAGCAACCCTGAAATATCTACCCTCTGAAACTGAGGAAGATGGGCAAGAGAGGCTGGCTTCAGGTGGCAATCTTTAAGCAAAAGAAACACACAAGGGCGTGGGGAGCTGGGGAAAAGGCAACACTGAGAAATCCACCCTCTGAAACGGACGAAGATGGGCAACAGAGGCTAGCTCAGGTGGCAATCGTTAAGCAAAAGAAACACACAAGGGCGTGGAGGCCTGGGGAAAAAGCAACACGGAGAAATCCACCCTCTGAAACTGAGGGACATGGGCAAAAGAAGCTAGCTCAGGTTGCAACCTTTAAGCAGAAAAAAAACACAAGGGCGTGCAGACCTGGCAAAAAAGCAACAGTGAGAAATCTACCCTCTGAAACCGACGAAGATGGACAACAGAGGCTAGCTCAGGTGGCAATTTTTAAGGAAAAATAAAAGGAAGTGCGTGGAGACATGGGGAAAAAGCAACACGGAGAAATCTACCCTCTAGAACTGAGAAAGAAGCGCAACAGAGGCTAGCTCAGGTGGCAATCTTTAAGCAAAAAAAATAAGATAAAAAAATACAATGGCGAGGAGACCCGGTGAAAAAGCAACCCTGAAAAAGGTACCCTCTGAAACTGAGGAAGCAGGGCAACAGTGCCTAGCTCAGGTGACAATCTTTAAGCAAAAGAAACACACAAGGGCGTGGGGAGCTGGCGAAAAGGCAACACTGAGAAATCCACCCTCTGAAACGGACGAAGATGGGCAACAGAGGCTAGCTCAGGTGGCAATCTTTAAGCAAAAGAAACACACAAGGGCGTGGAGACCTGGGGAAAAAGCAACACGGAGAAATCCACCCTCTGAAACTGAGGAAGATGGGCAAGAGAGGCTACCTCAGGTGGCAATCCTTAAGCAAAAACAAAGCACAAAGGCGTGGAGCCCTGGGGACAAAGCAACCCTGAAATATCTACCCTCTGAAACTGAGGAACATGGGCAAGAGAGGCTAGCTCAGGTGGCACTCGTTAAGCAAAAACAAAACACAAAGGCGTGGAGACCTGGGGAAAAAGCAACCCTGAAATATCTACCCTCTGAAACTGAGGAAGATGGGCAAGAGAGGCTGGCTTCAGGTGGCAAACGTTAAGCAAAAGAAACACACAAGGGCGTGGAGCCCTGGGGAAACAGCAACACGGAGATATCGACCCTCTGAAACTCAGGAAGATGGGCAAGAGAGGCTAGCTCAGGTGGCAATCGTTAAGCAAAAACAAAACCCAAAGGCGTGGAGACCTGGGGAAAAAGCAACCCTGAAATATCTACCCTCTGAAACTGAGGAAGATGGGCAAGAGAGGCTGGCTTCAGGTGGCAATCTTTAAGCAAAAGAAACACACAAGGGCGTGGGGAGCTGGGGAAAAGGCAACACTGAGAAATCCACCCTCTGAAACGGACGAAGATGGGCAACAGAGGCTAGCTCAGGTGGCAATCGTTAAGCAAAAGAAACACACAAGGGCGTGGAGGCCTGGGGAAAAAGCAACACGGAGAAATCCACCCTCTGAAACTGAGGGACATGGGCAAAAGAAGCTAGCTCAGGTTGCAACCTTTAAGCAGAAAAAAAACACAAGGGCGTGCAGACCTGGCAAAAAAGCAACAGTGAGAAATCTACCCTCTGAAACCGACGAAGATGGACAACAGAGGCTAGCTCAGGTGGCAATTTTTAAGGAAAAATAAAAGGAAGTGCGTGGAGACCTGGGGAAAAAGCAACACGGAGAAATCTACCCTCTAGAACTGAGAAAGAAGCGCAACAGAGGCTAGCTCAGGTGGCAATCTTTAAGCAAAAAAAATAAGATAAAAAAATACAATGGCGAGGAGACCCGGTGAAAAAGCAACCCTGAAAAAGGTACCCTCTGAAACTGAGGAAGCAGGGCAACAGTGCCTAGCTCAGGTGACAATCTTTAAGCAAAAGAAACACACAAGGGCGTGGGGAGCTGGCGAAAAGGCAACACTGAGAAATCCACCCTCTGAAACGGACGAAGATGGGCAACAGAGGCTAGCTCAGGTGGCAATCTTTAAGCAAAAGAAACACACAAGGGCGTGGAGGCCTGGGGAAAAAGCAACACGGAGAAATCCACCCTCTGAAACTGAGGAAGATGGGCAAGAGAGGCTACCTCAGGTGGCAATCCTTAAGCAAAAACAAAGCACAAAGGCGTGGAGCCCTGGGGACAAAGCAACCCTGAAATATCTACCCTCTGAAACTGAGGAACATGGGCAAGAGAGGCTAGCTCAGGTGGCACTCGTTAAGCAAAAACAAAACACAAAGGCGTGGAGACCTGGGGAAAAAGCAACCCTGAAATATCTACCCTCTGAAACTGAGGAAGATGGGCAAGAGAGGCTGGCTTCAGGTGGCAAACGTTAAGCAAAAGAAACACACAAGGGCGTGGAGACCTGGGGAAACAGCAACACGGAGATATCGACCCTCTGAAACTCAGGAAGATGGGCAAGAGAGGCTAGCTCAGGTGGCAATCGTTAAGCAAAAACAAAACCCAAAGGCGTGGAGACCTGGGGAAAAAGCAACCCTGAAATATCTACCCTCTGAAACTGAGGAAGATGGGCAAGAGAGGCTGGCTTCAGGTGGCAATCTTTAAGCAAAAGAAACACACAAGGGCGTGGGGAGCTGGGGAAAAGGCAACACTGAGAAATCCACCCTCTGAAACGGACGAAGATGGGCAACAGAGGCTAGCTCAGGTGGCAATCGTTAAGCAAAAGAAACACACAAGGGCGTGGAGGCCTGGGGAAAAAGCAACACGGAGAAATCCACCCTCTGAAACTGAGGGACATGGGCAAAAGAAGCTAGCTCAGGTTGCAACCTTTAAGCAGAAAAAAAACACAAGGGCGTGCAGACCTGGCAAAAAAGCAACAGTGAGAAATCTACCCTCTGAAACCGACGAAGATGGACAACAGAGGCTAGCTCAGGTGGCAATTTTTAAGGAAAAATAAAAGGAAGTGCGTGGAGACCTGGGGAAAAAGCAACACGGAGAAATCTACCCTCTAGAACTGAGAAAGAAGCGCAACAGAGGCTAGCTCAGGTGGCAATCTTTAAGCAAAAAAAATAAGATAAAAAAATACAATGGCGAGGAGACCCGGTGAAAAAGCAACCCTGAAAAAGGTACCCTCTGAAACTGAGGAAGCAGGGCAACAGTGCCTAGCTCAGGTGACAATCTTTAAGCAAAAGAAACACACAAGGGCGTGGGGAGCTGGCGAAAAGGCAACACTGAGAAATCCACCCTCTGAAACGGACGAAGATGGGCAACAGAGGCTAGCTCAGGTGGCAATCTTTAAGCAAAAGAAACACACAAGGGCGTGGAGGCCTGGGGAAAAAGCAACACGGAGAAATCCACCCTCTGAAACTGAGGAAGATGGGCAAGAGAGGCTACCTCAGGTGGCAATCCTTAAGCAAAAACAAAGCACAAAGGCGTGGAGCCCTGGGGACAAAGCAACCCTGAAATATCTACCCTCTGAAACTGAGGAACATGGGCAAGAGAGGCTAGCTCAGGTGGCACTCGTTAAGCAAAAACAAAACACAAAGGCGTGGAGACCTGGGGAAAAAGCAACCCTGAAATATCTACCCTCTGAAACTGAGGAAGATGGGCAAGAGAGGCTGGCTTCAGGTGGCAATCTTTAAGCAAAAGAAACACACAAGGGCGTGGGGAGCTGGGGAAAAGGCAACACTGAGAAATCCACCCTCTGAAACGGACGAAGATGGGCAACAGAGGCTAGCTCAGGTGGCAATCGTTAAGCAAAAGAAACACACAAGGGCGTGGAGGCCTGGGGAAAAAGCAACACGGAGAAATCCACCCTCTGAAACTGAGGGACATGGGCAAAAGAAGCTAGCTCAGGTTGCAACCTTTAAGCAGAAAAAAAACACAAGGGCGTGCAGACCTGGCAAAAAAGCAACAGTGAGAAATCTACCCTCTGAAACCGACGAAGATGGACAACAGAGGCTAGCTCAGGTGGCAATTTTTAAGGAAAAATAAAAGGAAGTGCGTGGAGACCTGGGGAAAAAGCAACACGGAGAAATCTACCCTCTAGAACTGAGAAAGAAGCGCAACAGAGGCTAGCTCAGGTGGCAATCTTTAAGCAAAAAAAATAAGATAAAAAAATACAATGGCGAGGAGACCCGGTGAAAAAGCAACCCTGAAAAAGGTACCCTCTGAAACTGAGGAAGCAGGGCAACAGTGCCTAGCTCAGGTGACAATCTTTAAGCAAAAGAAACACACAAGGGCGTGGGGAGCTGGCGAAAAGGCAACACTGAGAAATCCACCCTCTGAAACGGACGAAGATGGGCAACAGAGGCTAGCTCAGGTGGCAATCTTTAAGCAAAAGAAACACACAAGGGCGTGGAGACCTGGGGAAAAAGCAACACGGAGAAATCCACCCTCTGAAACTGAGGAAGATGGGCAAGAGAGGCTACCTCAGGTGGCAATCCTTAAGCAAAAACAAAGCACAAAGGCGTGGAGCCCTGGGGACAAAGCAACCCTGAAATATCTACCCTCTGAAACTGAGGAACATGGGCAAGAGAGGCTAGCTCAGGTGGCACTCGTTAAGCAAAAACAAAACACAAAGGCGTGGAGACCTGGGGAAAAAGCAACCCTGAAATATCTACCCTCTGAAACTGAGGAAGATGGGCAAGAGAGGCTGGCTTCAGGTGGCAAACGTTAAGCAAAAGAAACACACAAGGGCGTGGAGACCTGGGGAAACAGCAACACGGAGATATCGACCCTCTGAAACTCAGGAAGATGGGCAAGAGAGGCTAGCTCAGGTGGCAATCGTTAAGCAAAAACAAAACCCAAAGGCGTGGAGACCTGGGGAAAAAGCAACCCTGAAATATCTACCCTCTGAAACTGAGGAAGATGGGCAAGAGAGGCTGGCTTCAGGTGGCAATCTTTAAGCAAAAGAAACACACAAGGGCGTGGGGAGCTGGGGAAAAGGCAACACTGAGAAATCCACCCTCTGAAACGGACGAAGATGGGCAACAGAGGCTAGCTCAGGTGGCAATCGTTAAGCAAAAGAAACACACAAGGGCGTGGAGGCCTGGGGAAAAAGCAACACGGAGAAATCCACCCTCTGAAACTGAGGGACATGGGCAAAAGAAGCTAGCTCAGGTTGCAACCTTTAAGCAGAAAAAAAACACAAGGGCGTGCAGACCTGGCAAAAAAGCAACAGTGAGAAATCTACCCTCTGAAACCGACGAAGATGGACAACAGAGGCTAGCTCAGGTGGCAATTTTTAAGGAAAAATAAAAGGAAGTGCGTGGAGACCTGGGGAAAAAGCAACACGGAGAAATCTACCCTCTAGAACTGAGAAAGAAGCGCAACAGAGGCTAGCTCAGGTGGCAATCTTTAAGCAAAAAAAATAAGATAAAAAAATACAATGGCGAGGAGACCCGGTGAAAAAGCAACCCTGAAAAAGGTACCCTCTGAAACTGAGGAAGCAGGGCAACAGTGCCTAGCTCAGGTGACAATCTTTAAGCAAAAGAAACACACAAGGGCGTGGGGAGCTGGCGAAAAGGCAACACTGAGAAATCCACCCTCTGAAACGGACGAAGATGGGCAACAGAGGCTAGCTCAGGTGGCAATCTTTAAGCAAAAGAAACACACAAGGGCGTGGAGGCCTGGGGAAAAAGCAACACGGAGAAATCCACCCTCTGAAACTGAGGAAGATGGGCAAGAGAGGCTACCTCAGGTGGCAATCCTTAAGCAAAAACAAAGCACAAAGGCGTGGAGCCCTGGGGACAAAGCAACCCTGAAATATCTACCCTCTGAAACTGAGGAACATGGGCAAGAGAGGCTAGCTCAGGTGGCACTCGTTAAGCAAAAACAAAACACAAAGGCGTGGAGACCTGGGGAAAAAGCAACCCTGAAATATCTACCCTCTGAAACTGAGGAAGATGGGCAAGAGAGGCTGGCTTCAGGTGGCAAACGTTAAGCAAAAGAAACACACAAGGGCGTGGAGACCTGGGGAAACAGCAACACGGAGATATCGACCCTCTGAAACTCAGGAAGATGGGCAAGAGAGGCTAGCTCAGGTGGCAATCGTTAAGCAAAAACAAAACCCAAAGGCGTGGAGACCTGGGGAAAAAGCAACCCTGAAATATCTACCCTCTGAAACTGAGGAAGATGGGCAAGAGAGGCTGGCTTCAGGTGGCAATCTTTAAGCAAAAGAAACACACAAGGGCGTGGGGAGCTGGGGAAAAGGCAACACTGAGAAATCCACCCTCTGAAACGGACGAAGATGGGCAACAGAGGCTAGCTCAGGTGGCAATCGTTAAGCAAAAGAAACACACAAGGGCGTGGAGGCCTGGGGAAAAAGCAACACGGAGAAATCCACCCTCTGAAACTGAGGGACATGGGCAAAAGAAGCTAGCTCAGGTTGCAACCTTTAAGCAGAAAAAAAACACAAGGGCGTGCAGACCTGGCAAAAAAGCAACAGTGAGAAATCTACCCTCTGAAACCGACGAAGATGGACAACAGAGGCTAGCTCAGGTGGCAATTTTTAAGGAAAAATAAAAGGAAGTGCGTGGAGACCTGGGGAAAAAGCAACACGGAGAAATCTACCCTCTAGAACTGAGAAAGAAGCGCAACAGAGGCTAGCTCAGGTGGCAATCTTTAAGCAAAAAAAATAAGATAAAAAAATACAATGGCGAGGAGACCCGGTGAAAAAGCAACCCTGAAAAAGGTACCCTCTGAAACTGAGGAAGCAGGGCAACAGTGCCTAGCTCAGGTGACAATCTTTAAGCAAAAGAAACACACAAGGGCGTGGGGAGCTGGCGAAAAGGCAACACTGAGAAATCCACCCTCTGAAACGGACGAAGATGGGCAACAGAGGCTAGCTCAGGTGGCAATCTTTAAGCAAAAGAAACACACAAGGGCGTGGAGGCCTGGGGAAAAAGCAACACGGAGAAATCCACCCTCTGAAACTGAGGAAGATGGGCAAGAGAGGCTACCTCAGGTGGCAATCCTTAAGCAAAAACAAAGCACAAAGGCGTGGAGCCCTGGGGACAAAGCAACCCTGAAATATCTACCCTCTGAAACTGAGGAACATGGGCAAGAGAGGCTAGCTCAGGTGGCACTCGTTAAGCAAAAACAAAACACAAAGGCGTGGAGACCTGGGGAAAAAGCAACCCTGAAATATCTACCCTCTGAAACTGAGGAAGATGGGCAAGAGAGGCTGGCTTCAGGTGGCAAACGTTAAGCAAAAGAAACACACAAGGGCGTGGAGACCTGGGGAAACAGCAACACGGAGATATCGACCCTCTGAAACTCAGGAAGATGGGCAAGAGAGGCTAGCTCAGGTGGCAATCGTTAAGCAAAAACAAAACCCAAAGGCGTGGAGACCTGGGGAAAAAGCAACCCTGAAATATCTACCCTCTGAAACTGAGGAAGATGGGCAAGAGAGGCTGGCTTCAGGTGGCAATCTTTAAGCAAAAGAAACACACAAGGGCGTGGGGAGCTGGGGAAAAGGCAACACTGAGAAATCCACCCTCTGAAACGGACGAAGATGGGCAACAGAGGCTAGCTCAGGTGGCAATCGTTAAGCAAAAGAAACACACAAGGGCGTGGAGGCCTGGGGAAAAAGCAACACGGAGAAATCCACCCTCTGAAACTGAGGGACATGGGCAAAAGAAGCTAGCTCAGGTTGCAACCTTTAAGCAGAAAAAAAACACAAGGGCGTGCAGACCTGGCAAAAAAGCAACAGTGAGAAATCTACCCTCTGAAACCGACGAAGATGGACAACAGAGGCTAGCTCAGGTGGCAATTTTTAAGGAAAAATAAAAGGAAGTGCGTGGAGACCTGGGGAAAAAGCAACACGGAGAAATCTACCCTCTAGAACTGAGAAAGAAGCGCAACAGAGGCTAGCTCAGGTGGCAATCTTTAAGCAAAAAAAATAAGATAAAAAAATACAATGGCGAGGAGACCCGGTGAAAAAGCAACCCTGAAAAAGGTACCCTCTGAAACTGAGGAAGCAGGGCAACAGTGCCTAGCTCAGGTGACAATCTTTAAGCAAAAGAAACACACAAGGGCGTGGGGAGCTGGCGAAAAGGCAACACTGAGAAATCCACCCTCTGAAACGGACGAAGATGGGCAACAGAGGCTAGCTCAGGTGGCAATCTTTAAGCAAAAGAAACACACAAGGGCGTGGAGGCCTGGGGAAAAAGCAACACGGAGAAATCCACCCTCTGAAACTGAGGAAGATGGGCAAGAGAGGCTACCTCAGGTGGCAATCCTTAAGCAAAAACAAAGCACAAAGGCGTGGAGCCCTGGGGACAAAGCAACCCTGAAATATCTACCCTCTGAAACTGAGGAACATGGGCAAGAGAGGCTAGCTCAGGTGGCACTCGTTAAGCAAAAACAAAACACAAAGGCGTGGAGACCTGGGGAAAAAGCAACCCTGAAATATCTACCCTCTGAAACTGAGGAAGATGGGCAAGAGAGGCTGGCTTCAGGTGGCAAACGTTAAGCAAAAGAAACACACAAGGGCGTGGAGACCTGGGGAAACAGCAACACGGAGATATCGACCCTCTGAAACTCAGGAAGATGGGCAAGAGAGGCTAGCTCAGGTGGCAATCGTTAAGCAAAAACAAAACCCAAAGGCGTGGAGACCTGGGGAAAAAGCAACCCTGAAATATCTACCCTCTGAAACTGAGGAAGATGGGCAAGAGAGGCTGGCTTCAGGTGGCAATCTTTAAGCAAAAGAAACACACAAGGGCGTGGGGAGCTGGGGAAAAGGCAACACTGAGAAATCCACCCTCTGAAACGGACGAAGATGGGCAACAGAGGCTAGCTCAGGTGGCAATCGTTAAGCAAAAGAAACACACAAGGGCGTGGAGGCCTGGGGAAAAAGCAACACGGAGAAATCCACCCTCTGAAACTGAGGGACATGGGCAAAAGAAGCTAGCTCAGGTTGCAACCTTTAAGCAGAAAAAAAACACAAGGGCGTGCAGACCTGGCAAAAAAGCAACAGTGAGAAATCTACCCTCTGAAACCGACGAAGATGGACAACAGAGGCTAGCTCAGGTGGCAATTTTTAAGGAAAAATAAAAGGAAGTGCGTGGAGACCTGGGGAAAAAGCAACACGGAGAAATCTACCCTCTAGAACTGAGAAAGAAGCGCAACAGAGGCTAGCTCAGGTGGCAATCTTTAAGCAAAAAAAATAAGATAAAAAAATACAATGGCGAGGAGACCCGGTGAAAAAGCAACCCTGAAAAAGGTACCCTCTGAAACTGAGGAAGCAGGGCAACAGTGCCTAGCTCAGGTGACAATCTTTAAGCAAAAGAAACACACAAGGGCGTGGGGAGCTGGCGAAAAGGCAACACTGAGAAATCCACCCTCTGAAACGGACGAAGATGGGCAACAGAGGCTAGCTCAGGTGGCAATCGTTAAGCAAAAGAAACACACAAGGGCGTGGAGGCCTGGGGAAAAAGCAACACGGAGAAATCCACCCTCTGAAACTGAGGAAGATGGGCAAGAGAGGCTACCTCAGGTGGCAATCCTTAAGCAAAAACAAAGCACAAAGGCGTGGAGCCCTGGGGACAAAGCAACCCTGAAATATCTACCCTCTGAAACTGAGGAACATGGGCAAGAGAGGCTAGCTCAGGTGGCACTCGTTAAGCAAAAACAAAACACAAAGGCGTGGAGACCTGGGGAAAAAGCAACCCTGAAATATCTACCCTCTGAAACTGAGGAAGATGGGCAAGAGAGGCTGGCTTCAGGTGGCAAACGTTAAGCAAAAGAAACACACAAGGGCGTGGAGACCTGGGGAAACAGCAACACGGAGATATCGACCCTCTGAAACTCAGGAAGATGGGCAAGAGAGGCTAGCTCAGGTGGCAATCGTTAAGCAAAAACAAAACCCAAAGGCGTGGAGACCTGGGGAAAAAGCAACCCTGAAATATCTACCCTCTGAAACTGAGGAAGATGGGCAAGAGAGGCTGGCTTCAGGTGGCAATCTTTAAGCAAAAGAAACACACAAGGGCGTGGGGAGCTGGGGAAAAGGCAACACTGAGAAATCCACCCTCTGAAACGGACGAAGATGGGCAACAGAGGCTAGCTCAGGTGGCAATCGTTAAGCAAAAGAAACACACAAGGGCGTGGAGGCCTGGGGAAAAAGCAACACGGAGAAATCCACCCTCTGAAACTGAGGGACATGGGCAAAAGAAGCTAGCTCAGGTTGCAACCTTTAAGCAGAAAAAAAACACAAGGGCGTGCAGACCTGGCAAAAAAGCAACAGTGAGAAATCTACCCTCTGAAACCGACGAAGATGGACAACAGAGGCTAGCTCAGGTGGCAATTTTTAAGGAAAAATAAAAGGAAGTGCGTGGAGACCTGGGGAAAAAGCAACACGGAGAAATCTACCCTCTAGAACTGAGAAAGAAGCGCAACAGAGGCTAGCTCAGGTGGCAATCTTTAAGCAAAAAAAATAAGATAAAAAAATACAATGGCGAGGAGACCCGGTGAAAAAGCAACCCTGAAAAAGGTACCCTCTGAAACTGAGGAAGCAGGGCAACAGTGCCTAGCTCAGGTGACAATCTTTAAGCAAAAGAAACACACAAGGGCGTGGGGAGCTGGCGAAAAGGCAACACTGAGAAATCCACCCTCTGAAACGGACGAAGATGGGCAACAGAGGCTAGCTCAGGTGGCAATCTTTAAGCAAAAGAAACACACAAGGGCGTGGAGACCTGGGGAAAAAGCAACACGGAGAAATCCACCCTCTGAAACTGAGGAAGATGGGCAAGAGAGGCTACCTCAGGTGGCAATCCTTAAGCAAAAACAAAGCACAAAGGCGTGGAGCCCTGGGGACAAAGCAACCCTGAAATATCTACCCTCTGAAACTGAGGAACATGGGCAAGAGAGGCTAGCTCAGGTGGCACTCGTTAAGCAAAAACAAAACACAAAGGCGTGGAGACCTGGGGAAAAAGCAACCCTGAAATATCTACCCTCTGAAACTGAGGAAGATGGGCAAGAGAGGCTGGCTTCAGGTGGCAAACGTTAAGCAAAAGAAACACACAAGGGCGTGGAGACCTGGGGAAACAGCAACACGGAGATATCGACCCTCTGAAACTCAGGAAGATGGGCAAGAGAGGCTAGCTCAGGTGGCAATCGTTAAGCAAAAACAAAACCCAAAGGCGTGGAGACCTGGGGAAAAAGCAACCCTGAAATATCTACCCTCTGAAACTGAGGAAGATGGGCAAGAGAGGCTGGCTTCAGGTGGCAATCTTTAAGCAAAAGAAACACACAAGGGCGTGGGGAGCTGGGGAAAAGGCAACACTGAGAAATCCACCCTCTGAAACGGACGAAGATGGGCAACAGAGGCTAGCTCAGGTGGCAATCGTTAAGCAAAAGAAACACACAAGGGCGTGGAGGCCTGGGGAAAAAGCAACACGGAGAAATCCACCCTCTGAAACTGAGGGACATGGGCAAAAGAAGCTAGCTCAGGTTGCAACCTTTAAGCAGAAAAAAAACACAAGGGCGTGCAGACCTGGCAAAAAAGCAACAGTGAGAAATCTACCCTCTGAAACCGACGAAGATGGACAACAGAGGCTAGCTCAGGTGGCAATTTTTAAGGAAAAATAAAAGGAAGTGCGTGGAGACCTGGGGAAAAAGCAACACGGAGAAATCTACCCTCTAGAACTGAGAAAGAAGCGCAACAGAGGCTAGCTCAGGTGGCAATCTTTAAGCAAAAAAAATAAGATAAAAAAATACAATGGCGAGGAGACCCGGTCAAAAAGCAACCCTGAAAAAGGTACCCTCTGAAACTGAGGAAGCAGGGCAACAGTGCCTAGCTCAGGTGACAATCTTTAAGCAAAAGAAACACACAAGGGCGTGGGGAGCTGGCGAAAAGGCAACACTGAGAAATCCACCCTCTGAAACGGACGAAGATGGGCAACAGAGGCTAGCTCAGGTGGCAATCTTTAAGCAAAAGAAACACACAAGGGCGTGGAGACCTGGGGAAAAAGCAACACGGAGAAATCCACCCTCTGAAACTGAGGAAGATGGGCAAGAGAGGCTACCTCAGGTGGCAATCCTTAAGCAAAAACAAAGCACAAAGGCGTGGAGCCCTGGGGACAAAGCAACCCTGAAATATCTACCCTCTGAAACTGAGGAACATGGGCAAGAGAGGCTAGCTCAGGTGGCACTCGTTAAGCAAAAACAAAACACAAAGGCGTGGAGACCTGGGGAAAAAGCAACCCTGAAATATCTACCCTCTGAAACTGAGGAAGATGGGCAAGAGAGGCTGGCTTCAGGTGGCAAACGTTAAGCAAAAGAAACACACAAGGGCGTGGAGACCTGGGGAAACAGCAACACGGAGATATCGACCCTCTGAAACTCAGGAAGATGGGCAAGAGAGGCTAGCTCAGGTGGCAATCGTTAAGCAAAAGAAACACACAAGGGCGTGGAGGCCTGGGGAAAAAGCAACACGGAGAAATCCACCCTCTGAAACTGAGGGACATGGGCAAAAGAAGCTAGCTCAGGTTGCAACCTTTAAGCAGAAAAAAAACACAAGGGCGTGCAGACCTGGCAAAAAAGCAACAGTGAGAAATCTACCCTCTGAAACCGACGAAGATGGACAACAGAGGCTAGCTCAGGTGGCAATTTTTAAGGAAAAATAAAAGGAAGTGCGTGGAGACCTGGGGAAAAAGCAACACGGAGAAATCTACCCTCTAGAACTGAGAAAGAAGCGCAACAGAGGCTAGCTCAGGTGGCAATCTTTAAGCAAAAAAAATAAGATAAAAAAATACAATGGCGAGGAGACCCGGTGAAAAAGCAACCTTGAAAAAGGTACCCTCTGAAACTGAGGAAGCAGGGCAACAGTGCCTAGCTCAGGTGACAATCTTTAAGCAAAAGAAACACACAAGGGCGTGGGGAGCTGGCGAAAAGGCAACACTGAGAAATCCACCCTCTGAAACGGACGAAGATGGGCAACAGAGGCTAGCTCAGGTGGCAATCTTTAAGCAAAAGAAACACACAAGGGCGTGGAGACCTGGGGAAAAAGCAACACGGAGAAATCCACCCTCTGAAACTGAGGAAGATGGGCAAGAGAGGCTACCTCAGGTGGCAATCCTTAAGCAAAAACAAAGCACAAAGGCGTGGAGCCCTGGGGACAAAGCAACCCTGAAATATCTACCCTCTGAAACTGAGGAACATGGGCAAGAGAGGCTAGCTCAGGTGGCAATCGTTAAGCAAAAACAAAACACAAAGGCGTGGAGACCTGGGGAAAAAGCAACCCTGAAATATCTACCCTCTGAAACTGAAGAAGATGGGCAAGAGAGGCTGGCTTCAGGTGGCAATCGTTAAGCAAAAGAAACACACAAGGGCGTGGAGGCCTGGGGAAAAAGCAACACGGAGAAATCCACCCTCTGAAACTGAGGGACATGGGCAAAAGAAGCTAGCTCAGGTTGCAACCTTTAAGCAGAAAAAAAACACAAGGGCGTGCAGACCTGGCAAAAAAGCAACAGTGAGAAATCTACCCTCTGAAACCGACGAAGATGGACAACAGAGGCTAGCTCAGGTGGCAATTTTTAAGGAAAAATAAAAGGAAGTGCGTGGAGACCTGGGGAAAAAGCAACACGGAGAAATCTACCCTCTAGAACTGAGAAAGAAGCACAACAGAGGCTAGCTCAGGTGGCAATCTTTAAGCAAAAAAAATAAGATAAAAAAATACAATGGCGAGGAGACCCGGTGAAAAAGCAACCCTGAAAAAGGTACCCTCTGAAACTGAGGAAGCAGGGCAACAGTGCCTAGCTCAGGTGACAATCTTTAAGCAAAAGAAACACACAAGGGCGTGGGGAGCTGGCGAAAAGGCAACACTGAGAAATCCACCCTCTGAAACGGACGAAGATGGGCAACAGAGGCTAGCTCAGGTGGCAATCTTTAAGCAAAAGAAACACACAAGGGCGTGGAGACCTGGGGAAAAAGCAACACGGAGAAATCCACCCTCTGAAACTGAGGAAGATGGGCAAGAGAGGCTACCTCAGGTGGCAATCCTTAAGCAAAAACAAAGCACAAAGGCGTGGAGCCCTGGGGACAAAGCAACCCTGAAATATCTACCCTCTGAAACTGAGGAACATGGGCAAGAGAGGCTAGCTCAGGTGGCACTCGTTAAGCAAAAACAAAACACAAAGGCGTGGAGACCTGGGGAAAAAGCAACCCTGAAATATCTACCCTCTGAAACTGAGGAAGATGGGCAAGAGAGGCTGGCTTCAGGTGGCAAACGTTAAGCAAAAGAAACACACAAGGGCGTGGAGACCTGGGGAAACAGCAACACGGAGATATCGACCCTCTGAAACTCAGGAAGATGGGCAAGAGAGGCTAGCTCAGGTGGCAATCGTTAAGCAAAAACAAAACCCAAAGGCGTGGAGACCTGGGGAAAAAGCAACCCTGAAATATCTACCCTCTGAAACTGAGGAAGATGGGCAAGAGAGGCTGGCTTCAGGTGGCAATCTTTAAGCAAAAGAAACACACAAGGGCGTGGGGAGCTGGGGAAAAGGCAACACTGAGAAATCCACCCTCTGAAACGGACGAAGATGGGCAACAGAGGCTAGCTCAGGTGGCAATCGTTAAGCAAAAGAAACACACAAGGGCGTGGAGGCCTGGGGAAAAAGCAACACGGAGAAATCCACCCTCTGAAACTGAGGGACATGGGCAAAAGAAGCTAGCTCAGGTTGCAACCTTTAAGCAGAAAAAAAACACAAGGGCGTGCAGACCTGGCAAAAAAGCAACAGTGAGAAATCTACCCTCTGAAACCGACGAAGATGGACAACAGAGGCTAGCTCAGGTGGCAATTTTTAAGGAAAAATAAAAGGAAGTGCGTGGAGACCTGGGGAAAAAGCAACACGGAGAAATCTACCCTCTAGAACTGAGAAAGAAGCGCAACAGAGGCTAGCTCAGGTGGCAATCTTTAAGCAAAAAAAATAAGATAAAAAAATACAATGGCGAGGAGACCCGGTGAAAAAGCAACCCTGAAAAAGGTACCCTCTGAAACTGAGGAAGCAGGGCAACAGTGCCTAGCTCAGGTGACAATCTTTAAGCAAAAGAAACACACAAGGGCGTGGGGAGCTGGCGAAAAGGCAACACTGAGAAATCCACCCTCTGAAACAGACGAAGATGGGCAACAGAGGCTAGCTCAGGTGGCAATCGTTAAGCAAAAGAAACACACAAGGGCGTGGAG
Organism: Equus asinus; assembly: GCF_041296235.1. NCBI lineage: Eukaryota > Metazoa > Chordata > Mammalia > Perissodactyla > Equidae > Equus > Equus asinus. The sequence continues at coordinate 60,985 of NW_027224876.1, read as the reverse complement.
GCCTGGGGAAAAAGCAACACGGAGAAATCCACCCTCTGAAACTGAGGGACATGGGCAAAAGAAGCTAGCTCAGGTTGCAACCTTTAAGCAGAAAAAAAACACAAGGGCGTGCAGACCTGGCAAAAAAGCAACAGTGAGAAATCTACCCTCTGAAACCGACGAAGATGGACAACAGAGGCTAGCTCAGGTGGCAATTTTTAAGGAAAAATAAAAGGAAGTGCGTGGAGACCTGGGGAAAAAGCAACACGGAGAAATCTACCCTCTAGAACTGAGAAAGAAGCGCAACAGAGGCTAGCTCAGGTGGCAATCTTTAAGCAAAAAAAATAAGATAAAAAAATACAATGGCGAGGAGACCCGGTGAAAAAGCAACCCTGAAAAAGGTACCCTCTGAAACTGAGGAAGCAGGGCAACAGTGCCTAGCTCAGGTGACAATCTTTAAGCAAAAGAAACACACAAGGGCGTGGGGAGCTGGGGAAAAGGCAACACTGAGAAATCCACCCTCTGAAACGGACGAAGATGGGCAACAGAGGCTAGCTCAGGTGGCAATCGTTAAGCAAAAGAAACACACAAGGGCGTGGAGGCCTGGGGAAAAAGCAACACGGAGAAATCCACCCTCTGAAACTGAGGGACATGGGCAAAAGAAGCTAGCTCAGGTTGCAACCTTTAAGCAGAAAAAAAACACAAGGGCGTGCAGACCTGGCAAAAAAGCAACAGTGAGAAATCTACCCTCTGAAACCGACGAAGATGGACAACAGAGGCTAGCTCAGGTGGCAATTTTTAAGGAAAAATAAAAGGAAGTGCGTGGAGACCTGGGGAAAAAGCAACACGGAGAAATCTACCCTCTAGAACTGAGAAAGAAGCGCAACAGAGGCTAGCTCAGGTGGCAATCTTTAAGCAAAAAAAATAAGATAAAAAAATACAATGGCGAGGAGACCCGGTGAAAAAGCAACCCTGAAAAAGGTACCCTCTGAAACTGAGGAAGCAGGGCAACAGTGCCTAGCTCAGGTGACAATCTTTAAGCAAAAGAAACACACAAGGGCGTGGGGAGCTGGCGAAAAGGCAACACTGAGAAATCCACCCTCTGAAACGGACGAAGATGGGCAACAGAGGCTAGCTCAGGTGGCAATCTTTAAGCAAAAGAAACACACAAGGGCGTGGAGACCTGGGGAAAAAGCAACACGGAGAAATCCACCCTCTGAAACTGAGGAAGATGGGCAAGAGAGGCTACCTCAGGTGGCAATCCTTAAGCAAAAACAAAGCACAAAGGCGTGGAGCCCTGGGGACAAAGCAACCCTGAAATATCTACCCTCTGAAACTGAGGAAGATGGGCAAGAGAGGCTAGCTCAGGTGGCAATCGTTAAGCAAAAACAAAACACAAAGGCGTGGAGACCTGGGGAAAAAGCAACCCTGAAATATCTACCCTCTGAAACTGAGGAAGATGGGCAAGAGAGGCTGGCTTCAGGTGGCAATCTTTAAGCAAAAGAAACACACAAGGGCGTTGAGGCCTGGGGAAAAAGCAACACGGAGAAATCCACCCTCTGAAACTGAGGGACATGGGCAAAAGAAGCTAGCTCAGGTTGCAACCTTTAAGCAGAAAAAAAACACAAGGGCGTGCAGACCTGGCAAAAAAGCAACAGTGAGAAATCTACCCTCTGAAACCGACGAAGATGGACAACAGAGGCTAGCTCAGGTGGCAATTTTTAAGGAAAAATAAAAGGAAGTGCGTGGAGACCTGGGGAAAAAGCAACACGGAGAAATCTACCCTCTAGAACTGAGAAAGTAGCGCAACAGAGGCTAGCTCAGGTGGCAATCTTTAAGCAAAAAAAATAAGATAAAAAAATACAATGGCGAGGAGACCCGGTGAAAAAGCAACCCTGAAAAAGGTACCCTCTGAAACTGAGGAAGCAGGGCAACAGTGCCTAGCTCAGGTGACAATCTTTAAGCAAAAGAAACACACAAGGGCGTGGGGAGCTGGCGAAAAGGCAACACTGAGAAATCCACCCTCTGAAACAGACGAAGATGGGCAACAGAGGCTAGCTCAGGTGGCAATCGTTAAGCAAAAGAAACACACAAGGGCGTGGAGGCCTGGGGAAAAAGCAACACGGAGAAATCCACCCTCTGAAACTGAGGGACATGGGCAAAAGAAGCTAGCTCAGGTTGCAACCTTTAAGCAGAAAAAAAACACAAGGGCGTGCAGACCTGGCAAAAAAGCAACAGTGAGAAATCTACCCTCTGAAACCGACGAAGATGGACAACAGAGGCTAGCTCAGGTGGCAATTTTTAAGGAAAAATAAAAGGAAGTGCGTGGAGACCTGGGGAAAAAGCAACACGGAGAAATCTACCCTCTAGAACTGAGAAAGAAGCGCAACAGAGGCTAGCTCAGGTGGCAATCTTTAAGCAAAAAAAATAAGATAAAAAAATACAATGGCGAGGAGACCCGGTGAAAAAGCAACCCTGAAAAAGGTACCCTCTGAAACTGAGGAAGCAGGGCAACAGTGCCTAGCTCAGGTGACAATCTTTAAGCAAAAGAAACACACAAGGGCGTGGGGAGCTGGCGAAAAGGCAACACTGAGAAATCCACCCTCTGAAACTGAGGAAGATGGGCAAGAGAGGCTACCTCAGGTGGCAATCCTTAAGCAAAAACAAAGCACAAAGGCGTGGAGCCCTGGGGACAAAGCAACCCTGAAATATCTACCCTCTGAAACTGAGGAAGATGGGCAAGAGAGGCTAGCTCAGGTGGCAATCGTTAAGCAAAAACAAAACACAAAGGCGTGGAGACCTGGGGAAAAAGCAACCCTGAAATATCTACCCTCTGAAACTGAGGAAGATGGGCAAGAGAGGCTGGCTTCAGGTGGCAATCTTTAAGCAAAAGAAACACACAAGGGCGTGGAGGCCTGGGGAAAAAGCAACACGGAGAAATCCACCCTCTGAAACTGAGGGACATGGGCAAAAGAAGCTAGCTCAGGTTGCAACCTTTAAGCAGAAAAAAAAACACAAGGGCGTGCAGACCTGGCAAAAAAGCAACAGTGAGAAATCTACCCTCTGAAACCGACGAAGATGGACAACAGAGGCTAGCTCAGGTGGCAATTTTTAAGGAAAAATAAAAGGAAGTGCGTGGAGACCTGGGGAAAAAGCAACACGGAGAAATCTACCCTCTAGAACTGAGAAAGAAGCGCAACAGAGGCTAGCTCAGGTGGCAATCTTTAAGCAAAAAAAATAAGATAAAAAAATACAATGGCGAGGAGACCCGGTCAAAAAGCAACCCTGAAAAAGGTACCCTCTGAAACTGAGGAAGCAGGGCAACAGTGCCTAGCTCAGGTGACAATCTTTAAGCAAAAGAAACACACAAGGGCGTGGGGAGCTGGCGAAAAGGCAACACTGAGAAATCCACCCTCTGAAACGGACGAAGATGGGCAACAGAGGCTAGCTCAGGTGGCAATCTTTAAGCAAAAGAAACACACAAGGGCGTGGAGACCTGGGGAAAAAGCAACACGGAGAAATCCACCCTCTGAAACTGAGGAAGATGGGCAAGAGAGGCTACCTCAGGTGGCAATCCTTAAGCAAAAACAAAGCACAAAGGCGTGGAGCCCTGGGGACAAAGCAACCCTGAAATATCTACCCTCTGAAACTGAGGAACATGGGCAAGAGAGGCTAGCTCAGGTGGCACTCGTTAAGCAAAAACAAAACACAAAGGCGTGGAGACCTGGGGAAAAAGCAACCCTGAAATATCTACCCTCTGAAACTGAGGAAGATGGGCAAGAGAGGCTGGCTTCAGGTGGCAAACGTTAAGCAAAAGAAACACACAAGGGCGTGGAGACCTGGGGAAACAGCAACACGGAGATATCGACCCTCTGAAACTCAGGAAGATGGGCAAGAGAGGCTAGCTCAGGTGGCAATCGTTAAGCAAAAACAAAACCCAAAGGCGTGGAGACCTGGGGAAAAAGCAACCCTGAAATATCTACCCTCTGAAACTGAGGAAGATGGGCAAGAGAGGCTGGCTTCAGGTGGCAATCTTTAAGCAAAAGAAACACACAAGGGCGTGGGGAGCTGGGGAAAAGGCAACACTGAGAAATCCACCCTCTGAAACGGACGAAGATGGGCAACAGAGGCTAGCTCAGGTGGCAATCGTTAAGCAAAAGAAACACACAAGGGCGTGGAGGCCTGGGGAAAAAGCAACACGGAGAAATCCACCCTCTGAAACTGAGGGACATGGGCAAAAGAAGCTAGCTCAGGTTGCAACCTTTAAGCAGAAAAAAAACACAAGGGCGTGCAGACCTGGCAAAAAAGCAACAGTGAGAAATCTACCCTCTGAAACCGACGAAGATGGACAACAGAGGCTAGCTCAGGTGGCAATTTTTAAGGAAAAATAAAAGGAAGTGCGTGGAGACCTGGGGAAAAAGCAACACGGAGAAATCTACCCTCTAGAACTGAGAAAGAAGCGCAACAGAGGCTAGCTCAGGTGGCAATCTTTAAGCAAAAAAAATAAGATAAAAAAATACAATGGCGAGGAGACCCGGTGAAAAAGCAACCCTGAAAAAGGTACCCTCTGAAACTGAGGAAGCAGGGCAACAGTGCCTAGCTCAGGTGACAATCTTTAAGCAAAAGAAACACACAAGGGCGTGGGGAGCTGGCGAAAAGGCAACACTGAGAAATCCACCCTCTGAAACGGACGAAGATGGGCAACAGAGGCTAGCTCAGGTGGCAATCTTTAAGCAAAAGAAACACACAAGGGCGTGGAGACCTGGGGAAAAAGCAACACGGAGAAATCCACCCTCTGAAACTGAGGAAGATGGGCAAGAGAGGCTACCTCACGTGGCAATCCTTAAGCAAAAACAAAGCACAAAGGCGTGGAGCCCTGGGGACAAAGCAACCCTGAAATATCTACCCTCTGAAACTGAGGAACATGGGCAAGAGAGGCTAGCTCAGGTGGCACTCGTTAAGCAAAAACAAAACCCAAAGGCGTGGAGACCTGGGGAAAAAGCAACCCTGAAATATCTACCCTCTGAAACTGAGGAAGATGGGCAAGAGAGGCTGGCTTCAGGTGGCAAACGTTAAGCAAAAGAAACACACAAGGGCGTGGAGACCTGGGGAAACAGCAACACGGAGATATCGACCCTCTGAAACTCAGGAAGATGGGCAAGAGAGGCTAGCTCAGGTGGCAATCGTTAAGCAAAAACAAAACCCAAAGGCGTGGAGACCTGGGGAAAAAGCAACCCTGAAATATCTACCCTCTGAAACTGAGGAAGATGGGCAAGAGAGGCTGGCTTCAGGTGGCAATCTTTAAGCAAAAGAAACACACAAGGGCGTGGGGAGCTGGGGAAAAGGCAACACTGAGAAATCCACCCTCTGAAACGGACGAAGATGGGCAACAGAGGCTAGCTCAGGTGGCAATCGTTAAGCAAAAGAAACACACAAGGGCGTGGAGGCCTGGGGAAAAAGCAACACGGAGAAATCCACCCTCTGAAACTGAGGGACATGGGCAAAAGAAGCTAGCTCAGGTTGCAACCTTTAAGCAGAAAAAAAAACACAAGGGCGTGCAGACCTGGCAAAAAAGCAACAGTGAGAAATCTACCCTCTGAAACCGACGAAGATGGACAACAGAGGCTAGCTCAGGTGGCAATTTTTAAGGAAAAATAAAAGGAAGTGCGTGGAGACCTGGGGAAAAAGCAACACGGAGAAATCTACCCTCTAGAACTGAGAAAGAAGCGCAACAGAGGCTAGCTCAGGTGGCAATCTTTAAGCAAAAAAAATAAGATAAAAAAATACAATGGCGAGGAGACCCGGTGAAAAAGCAACCCTGAAAAAGGTACCCTCTGAAACTGAGGAAGCAGGGCAACAGTGCCTAGCTCAGGTGACAATCTTTAAGCAAAAGAAACACACAAGGGCGTGGGGAGCTGGCGAAAAGGCAACACTGAGAAATCCACCCTCTGAAACGGACGAAGATGGGCAACAGAGGCTAGCTCAGGTGGCAATCTTTAAGCAAAAGAAACACACAAGGGCGTGGAGACCTGGGGAAAAAGCAACACGGAGAAATCCACCCTCTGAAACTGAGGAAGATGGGCAAGAGAGGCTACCTCAGGTGGCAATCCTTAAGCAAAAACAAAGCACAAAGGCGTGGAGCCCTGGGGACAAAGCAACCCTGAAATATCTACCCTCTGAAACTGAGGAACATGGGCAAGAGAGGCTAGCTCAGGTGGCACTCGTTAAGCAAAAACAAAACACAAAGGCGTGGAGACCTGGGGAAAAAGCAACCCTGAAATATCTACCCTCTGAAACTGAGGAAGATGGGCAAGAGAGGCTGGCTTCAGGTGGCAAACGTTAAGCAAAAGAAACACACAAGGGCGTGGAGACCTGGGGAAACAGCAACACGGAGATATCGACCCTCTGAAACTCAGGAAGATGGGCAAGAGAGGCTAGCTCAGGTGGCAATCGTTAAGCAAAAACAAAACCCAAAGGCGTGGAGACCTGGGGAAAAAGCAACCCTGAAATATCTACCCTCTGAAACTGAGGAAGATGGGCAAGAGAGGCTGGCTTCAGGTGGCAATCTTTAAGCAAAAGAAACACACAAGGGCGTGGGGAGCTGGGGAAAAGGCAACACTGAGAAATCCACCCTCTGAAACGGACGAAGATGGGCAACAGAGGCTAGCTCAGGTGGCAATCGTTAAGCAAAAGAAACACACAAGGGCGTGGAGGCCTGGGGAAAAAGCAACACGGAGAAATCCACCCTCTGAAACTGAGGGACATGGGCAAAAGAAGCTAGCTCAGGTTGCAACCTTTAAGCAGAAAAAAAACACAAGGGCGTGCAGACCTGGCAAAAAAGCAACAGTGAGAAATCTACCCTCTGAAACCGACGAAGATGGACAACAGAGGCTAGCTCAGGTGGCAATTTTTAAGGAAAAATAAAAGGAAGTGCGTGGAGACCTGGGGAAAAAGCAACACGGAGAAATCTACCCTCTAGAACTGAGAAAGAAGCGCAACAGAGGCTAGCTCAGGTGGCAATCTTAAAGCAAAAATAATAAGATAAAAAAATACAATGGCGAGGAGACCCGGTGAAAAAGCAACCCTGAAAAAGGTACCCTCTGAAACTGAGGAAGCAGGGCAACAGTGCCTAGCTCTGGTGACAATCTTTAAGCAAAAGAAACACACAAGGGCGTGGGGAGCTGGCGAAAAGGCAACACTGAGAAATCCACCCTCTGAAACGGACGAAGATGGGCAACAGAGGCTAGCTCAGGTGGCAATCGTTAAGCAAAAGAAACACACAAGGGCGTGGAGGCCTGGGGAAAAAGCAACACGGAGAAATCCACCCTCTGAAACTGAGGGACATGGGCAAAAGAAGCTAGCTCAGGTTGCAACCTTTAAGCAGAAAAAAAACACAAGGGCGTGCAGACCTGGCAAAAAAGCAACAGTGAGAAATCTACCCTCTGAAACCGACGAAGATGGACAACAGAGGCTAGCTCAGGTGGCAATTTTTAAGGAAAAATAAAAGGAAGTGCGTGGAGACCTGGGGAAAAAGCAACACGGAGAAATCTACCCTCTAGAACTGAGAAAGAAGCGCAACAGAGGCTAGCTCAGGTGGCAATCTTTAAGCAAAAAAAATAAGATAAAAAAATACAATGGCGAGGAGACCCGGTGAAAAAGCAACCCTGAAAAAGGTACCCTCTGAAACTGAGGAAGCAGGGCAACAGTGCCTAGCTCAGGTGACAATCTTTAAGCAAAAGAAACACACAAGGGCGTGGGGAGCTGGGGAAAAGGCAACACTGAGAAATCCACCCTCTGAAACGGACGAAGATGGGCAACAGAGGCTAGCTCAGGTGGCAATCGTTAAGCAAAAGAAACACACAAGGGCGTGGAGGCCTGGGGAAAAAGCAACACGGAGAAATCCACCCTCTGAAACTGAGGGACATGGGCAAAAGAAGCTAGCTCAGGTTGCAACCTTTAAGCAGAAAAAAAACACAAGGGCGTGCAGACCTGGCAAAAAAGCAACAGTGAGAAATCTACCCTCTGAAACCGACGAAGATGGACAACAGAGGCTAGCTCAGGTGGCAATTTTTAAGGAAAAATAAAAGGAAGTGCGTGGAGACCTGGGGAAAAAGCAACACGGAGAAATCTACCCTCTAGAACTGAGAAAGAAGCGCAACAGAGGCTAGCTCAGGTGGCAATCTTTAAGCAAAAAAAATAAGATAAAAAAATACAATGGCGAGGAGACCCGGTGAAAAAGCAACCCTGAAAAAGGTACCCTCTGAAACTGAGGAAGCAGGGCAACAGTGCCTAGCTCAGGTGACAATCTTTAAGCAAAAGAAACACACAAGGGCGTGGGGAGCTGGCGAAAAGGCAACACTGAGAAATCCACCCTCTGAAACGGACGAAGATGGGCAACAGAGGCTAGCTCAGGTGGCAATCTTTAAGCAAAAGAAACACACAAGGGCGTGGAGACCTGGGGAAAAAGCAACACGGAGAAATCCACCCTCTGAAACTGAGGAAGATGGGCAAGAGAGGCTACCTCAGGTGGCAATCCTTAAGCAAAAACAAAGCACAAAGGCGTGGAGCCCTGGGGACAAAGCAACCCTGAAATATCTACCCTCTGAAACTGAGGAACATGGGCAAGAGAGGCTAGCTCAGGTGGCAATCGTTAAGCAAAAACAAAACACAAAGGCGTGGAGACCTGGGGAAAAAGCAACCCTGAAATATCTACCCTCTGAAACTGAGGAAGATGGGCAAGAGAGGCTGGCTTCAGGTGGCAATCTTTAAGCAAAAGAAACACACAAGGGCGTGGAGGCCTGGGGAAAAAGCAACACGGAGAAATCCACCCTCTGAAACTGAGGGACATGGGCAAAAGAAGCTAGCTCAGGTTGCAACCTTTAAGCAGAAAAAAAACACAAGGGCGTGCAGACCTGGCAAAAAAGCAACAGTGAGAAATCTACCCTCTGAAACCGACAAAGATGGACAACAGAGGCTAGCTCAGGTGGCAATTTTTAAGGAAAAATAAAAGGAAGTGCGTGGAGACCTGGGGAAAAAGCAACACGGAGAAATCTACCCTCTAGAACTGAGAAAGAAGCGCAACAGAGGCTAGCTCAGGTGGCAATCTTTAAGCAAAAAAAATAAGATAAAAAAATACAATGGCGAGGAGACCCGGTCAAAAAGCAACCCTGAAAAAGGTACCCTCTGAAACTGAGGAAGCAGGGCAACAGTGCCTAGCTCAGGTGACAATCTTTAAGCAAAAGAAACACACAAGGGCGTGGGGAGCTGGCGAAAAGGCAACACTGAGAAATCCACCCTCTGAAACGGACGAAGATGGGCAACAGAGGCTAGCTCAGGTGGCAATCTTTAAGCAAAAGAAACACACAAGGGCGTGGAGACCTGGGGAAAAAGCAACACGGAGAAATCCACCCTCTGAAACTGAGGAACATGGGCAAGAGAGGCTACCTCAGGTGGCAATCCTTAAGCAAAAACAAAGCACAAAGGCGTGGAGCCCTGGGGACAAAGCAACCCTGAAATATCTACCCTCTGAAACTGAGGAACATGGGCAAGAGAGGCTAGCTCAGGTGGCACTCGTTAAGCAAAAACAAAACCCAAAGGCGTGGAGACCTGGGGAAAAAGCAACCCTGAAATATCTACCCTCTGAAACTGAGGAAGATGGGCAAGAGAGGCTGGCTTCAGGTGGCAATCTTTAAGCAAAAGAAACACACAAGGGCGTGGGGAGCTGGGGAAAAGGCAACACTGAGAAATCCACCCTCTGAAACGGACGAAGATGGGCAACAGAGGCTAGCTCAGGTGGCAATCGTTAAGCAAAAGAAACACACAAGGGCGTGGAGGCCTGGGGAAAAAGCAACACGGAGAAATCCACCCTCTGAAACTGAGGAACATGGGCAAAAGAAGCTAGCTCAGGTTGCAACCTTTAAGCAGAAAAAAAACACAAGGGCGTGCAGACCTGGCAAAAAAGCAACAGTGAGAAATCTACCCTCTGAAACCGACGAAGATGGACAACAGAGGCTAGCTCAGGTGGCAATTTTTAAGGAAAAATAAAAGGAAGTGCGTGGAGACCTGGGGAAAAAGCAACACGGAGAAATCTACCCTCTAGAACTGAGAAAGAAGCGCAACAGAGGCTAGCTCAGGTGGCAATCTTTAAGCAAAAAAAATAAAATAAAAAAATACAATGGCGAGGAGACCCGGTCAAAAAGCAACCCTGAAAAAGGTACCCTCTGAAACTGAGGAAGCAGGGCAACAGTGCCTAGCTCAGGTGACAATCTTTAAGCAAAAGAAACACACAAGGGCGTGGGGAGCTGGCGAAAAGGCAACACTGAGAAATCCACCCTCTGAAACGGACGAAGATGGGCAACAGAGGCTAGCTCAGGTGGCAATCTTTAAGCAAAAGAAACACACAAGGGCGTGGAGACCTGGGGAAAAAGCAACACGGAGAAATCCACCCTCTGAAACTGAGGAAGATGGGCAAGAGAGGCTACCTCACGTGGCAATCCTTAAGCAAAAACAAAGCACAAAGGCGTGGAGCCCTGGGGACAAAGCAACCCTGAAATATCTACCCTCTGAAACTGAGGAACATGGGCAAGAGAGGCTAGCTCAGGTGGCACTCGTTAAGCAAAAACAAAACCCAAAGGCGTGGAGACCTGGGGAAAAAGCAACCCTGAAATATCTACCCTCTGAAACTGAGGAAGATGGGCAAGAGAGGCTGGCTTCAGGTGGCAATCTTTAAGCAAAAGAAACACACAAGGGCGTGGGGAGCTGGGGAAAAGGCAACACTGAGAAATCCACCCTCTGAAACTGAGGAACATGGGCAAAAGAAGCTAGCTCAGGTTGCAACCTTTAAGCAGAAAAAAAACACAAGGGCGTGCAGACCTGGCAAAAAAGCAACAGTGAGAAATCTACCCTCTGAAACCGACGAAGATGGACAACAGAGGCTAGCTCAGGTGGCAATTTTTAAGGAAAAATAAAAGGAAGTGCGTGGAGACCTGGGGAAAAAGCAACACGGAGAAATCTACCCTCTAGAACTGAGAAAGAAGCGCAACAGAGGCTAGCTCAGGTGGCAATCTTTAAGCAAAAAAAATAAAATAAAAAAATACAATGGCGAGGAGACCCGGTCAAAAAGCAACCCTGAAAAAGGTACCCTCTGAAACTGAGGAAGCAGGGCAACAGTGCCTAGCTCAGGTGACAATCTTTAAGCAAAAGAAACACACAAGGGCGTGGGGAGCTGGCGAAAAGGCAACACTGAGAAATCCACCCTCTGAAACGGACGAAGATGGGCAACAGAGGCTAGCTCAGGTGGCAATCTTTAAGCAAAAGAAACACACAAGGGCGTGGAGACCTGGGGAAAAAGCAACACGGAGAAATCCACCCTCTGAAACTGAGGAAGATGGGCAAGAGAGGCTACCTCACGTGGCAATCCTTAAGCAAAAACAAAGCACAAAGGCGTGGAGCCCTGGGGACAAAGCAACCCTGAAATATCTACCCTCTGAAACTGAGGAACATGGGCAAGAGAGGCTAGCTCAGGTGGCACTCGTTAAGCAAAAACAAAACCCAAAGGCGTGGAGACCTGGGGAAAAAGCAACCCTGAAATATCTACCCTCTGAAACTGAGGAAGATGGGCAAGAGAGGCTGGCTTCAGGTGGCAATCTTTAAGCAAAAGAAACACACAAGGGCGTGGGGAGCTGGGGAAAAGGCAACACTGAGAAATCCACCCTCTGAAACGGACGAAGATGGGCAACAGAGGCTAGCTCAGGTGGCAATCGTTAAGCAAAAACAAAACCCAAAGGCGTGGAGACCTGGGGAAAAAGCAACCCTGAAATATCTACCCTCTGAAACTGAGGAAGATGGGCAAGAGAGGCTGGCTTCAGGTGGCAATCTTTAAGCAAAAGAAACACACAAGGGCGTGGGGAGCTGGCGAAAAGGCAACACTGAGAAATCCACCCTCTGAAACGGACGAAGATGGGCAACAGAGGCTAGCTCAGGTGGCAATCGTTAAGCAAAAGAAACACACAAGGGCGTGGAGGCCTGGGGAAAAAGCAACACGGAGAAATCCACCCTCTGAAACTGAGGAACATGGGCAAAAGAAGCTAGCTCAGGTTGCAACCTTTAAGCAGAAAAAAAACACAAGGGCGTGCAGACCTGGCAAAAAGGCAACAGTGAGAAATCTACCCTCTGATACCGACGAAGATGGACAACAGAGGCTAGCTCAGGTGGCAATTTTTAAGGAAAAATAAAAGGAAGTGCGTGGAGACCTGGGGAAAAAGCAACACGGAGAAATCTACCCTCTGAAACCGACGAAGATGGACCACAGAGGCTAGCTCAGGTGGCAATTTTTAAGGAAAAATAAAAGGAAGTGCGTGGAGACCTGGGGAAAAAGCAACACGGAGAAATCTACCCTCTAGAACTGAGAAAGAAGCGCAACAGAGGCTAGCTCAGGTGGCAATCTTTAAGCAAAAAAAATAAGATAAAAAAATACAATGGCGAGGAGACCCGGTCAAAAAGCAACCCTGAAAAAGGTACCCTCTGAAACTGAGGAAGCAGGGCAACAGTGCCTAGCTCAGGTGACAATCTTTAAGCAAAAGAAACACACAAGGGCGTGGGGAGCTGGCGAAAAGGCAACACTGAGAAATCCACCCTCTGAAACGGACGAAGATGGGCAACAGAGGCTAGCTCAGGTGGCAATCTTTAAGCAAAAGAAACACACAAGGGCGTGGAGACCTGGGGAAAAAGCAACACGGAGAAATCCACCCTCTGAAACTGAGGAAGATGGGCAAGAGAGGCTACCTCAGGTGGCAATCCTTAAGCAAAAACAAAGCACAAAGGCGTGGAGCCCTGGGGACAAAGCAACCCTGAAATATCTACCCTCTGAAACTGAGGAACATGGGCAAGAGAGGCTAGCTCAGGTGGCAATCGTTAATCAAAAACAAAACACAAAGGCGTGGAGACCTGGGGAAAAAGCAACCCTGAAATATCTACCCTCTGAAACTGAGGAAGATGGGCAAGAGAGGCTGGCTTCAGGTGGCAATCTTTAAGCAAAAGAAACACACAAGGGCGTGGGGAGCTGGGGAAAAGGCAACACTGAGAAATCCACCCTCTGAAACGGACGAAGATGGGCAACAGAGGCTAGCTCAGGTGGCAATCGTTAAGCAAAAACAAAACCCAAAGGCGTGGAGACCTGGGGAAAAAGCAACCCTGAAATATCTACCCTCTGAAACTGAGGAAGATGGGCAAGAGAGGCTGGCTTCAGGTGGCAATCTTTAAGCAAAAGAAACACACAAGGGCGTGGGGAGCTGGGGAAAAGGCAACACTGAGAAATCCACCCTCTGAAACGGACGAAGATGGGCAACAGAGGCTAGCTCAGGTGGCAATCGTTAAGCAAAAGAAACACACAAGGGCGTGGAGGCCTGGGGAAAACGCAACACGGAGAAATCCACCCTCTGAAACTGAGGAACATGGGCAAAAGAAGCTAGCTCAGGTTGCAACCTTTAAGCAGAAAAAAAACACAAGGGCGTGCAGACCTGGCAAAAAGGCAACAGTGAGAAATCTACCCTCTGATACCGACGAAGATGGACAACAGAGGCTAGCTCAGGTGGCAATTTTTAAGGAAAAATAAAAGGAAGTGCGTGGAGACCTGGGGAAAAAGCAACACGGAGAAATCTACCCTCTGAAACCGACGAAGATGGACCACAGAGGCTAGCTCAGGTGGCAATTTTTAAGGAAAAATAAAAGGAAGTGCGTGGAGACCTGGGGAAAAAGCAACACGGAGAAATCTACCCTCTAGAACTGAGAAAGAAGCGCAACAGAGGCTAGCTCAGGTGGCAATCTTTAAGCAAAAAAAATAAGATAAAAAAATACAATGGCGAGGAGACCCGGTCAAAAAGCAACCCTGAAAAAGGTACCCTCTGAAACTGAGGAAGCAGGGCAACAGTGCCTAGCTCAGGTGACAATCTTTAAGCAAAAGAAACACACAAGGGCGTGGGGAGCTGGCGAAAAGGCAACACTGAGAAATCCACCCTCTGAAACGGACGAAGATGGGCAACAGAGGCTAGCTCAGGTGGCAATCTTTAAGCAAAAGAAACACACAAGGGCGTGGAGACCTGGGGAAAAAGCAACACGGAGAAATCCACCCTCTGAAACTGAGGAAGATGGGCAAGAGAGGCTACCTCAGGTGGCAATCCTTAAGCAAAAACAAAGCACAAAGGCGTGGAGCCCTGGGGACAAAGCAACCCTGAAATATCTACCCTCTGAAACTGAGGAACATGGGCAAGAGAGGCTAGCTCAGGTGGCAATCGTTAATCAAAAACAAAACACAAAGGCGTGGAGACCTGGGGAAAAAGCAACCCTGAAATATCTACCCTCTGAAACTGAGGAAGATGGGCAAGAGAGGCTGGCTTCAGGTGGCAATCTTTAAGCAAAAGAAACACACAAGGGCGTGGGGAGCTGGGGAAAAGGCAACACTGAGAAATCCACCCTCTGAAACGGACGAAGATGGGCAACAGAGGCTAGCTCAGGTGGCAATCGTTAAGCAAAAACAAAACCCAAAGGCGTGGAGACCTGGGGAAAAAGCAACCCTGAAATATCTACCCTCTGAAACTGAGGAAGATGGGCAAGAGAGGCTGGCTTCAGGTGGCAATCTTTAAGCAAAAGAACCACACAAGGGCGTGGGGAGCTGGGGAAAAGGCAACACTGAGAAATCCACCCTCTGAAACGGACGAAGATGGGCAACAGAGGCTAGCTCAGGTGGCAATCGTTAAGCAAAAGAAACACACAAGGGCGTGGAGGCCTGGGGAAAAAGCAACACGGAGAAATCCACCCTCTGAAACTGAGGAACATGGGCAAAAGAAGCTAGCTCAGGTTGCAACCTTTAAGCAGAAAAAAAACACAAGGGCGTGCAGACCTGGCAAAAAGGCAACAGTGAGAAATCTACCCTCTGATACCGACGAAGATGGACAACAGAGGCTAGCTCAGGTGGCAATTTTTAAGGAAAAATAAAAGGAAGTGCGTGGAGACCTGGGGAAAAAGCAACACGGAGAAATCTACCCTCTGAAACCGACGAAGATGGACCACAGAGGCTAGCTCAGGTGGCAATTTTTAAGGAAAAATAAAAGGAAGTGCGTGGAGACCTGGGGAAAAAGCAACACGGAGAAATCTACCCTCTAGAACTGAGAAAGAAGCGCAACAGAGGCTAGCTCAGGTGGCAATCTTTAAGCAAAAAAAATAAAATAAAAAAATACAATGGCGAGGAGACCCGGTCAAAAAGCAACCCTGAAAAAGGTACCCTCTGAAACTGAGGAAGCAGGGCAACAGTGCCTAGCTCAGGTGACAATCTTTAAGCAAAAGAAACACACAAGGGCGTGGGGAGCTGGCGAAAAGGCAACACTGAGAAATCCACCCTCTGAAACGGACGAAGATGGGCAACAGAGGCTAGCTCAGGTGGCAATCTTTAAGCAAAAGAAACACACAAGGGCGTGGAGACCTGGGGAAAAAGCAACACGGAGAAATCCACCCTCTGAAACTGAGGAAGATGGGCAAGAGAGGCTACCTCAGGTGGCAATCCTTAAGCAAAAACAAAGCACAAAGGCGTGGAGCCCTGGGGACAAAGCAACCCTGAAATATCTACCCTCTGAAACTGAGGAACATGGGCAAGAGAGGCTAGCTCAGGTGGCACTCGTTAAGCAAAAACAAAACACAAAGGCGTGGAGACCTGGGGAAAAAGCAACCCTGAAATATCTACCCTCTGAAACTGAGGAAGATGGGCAAGAGAGGCTGGCTTCAGGTGGCAAACGTTAAGCAAAAGAAACACACAAGGGCGTGGAGACCTGGGGAAACAGCAACACGGAGATGTCGACCCTCTGAAAGTCAGGAAGATGGGCAAGAGAGGCTAGCTCAGGTGGCAATCGTTAAGCAAAAACAAAACCCAAAGGCGTGGAGACCTGGGGAAAAAGCAACCCTGAAATATCTACCCTCTGAAACTGAGGAAGATGGGCAAGAGAGGCTGGCTTCAGGTGGCAATCTTTAAGCAAAAGAAACACACAAGGGCGTGGGGAGCTGGGGAAAAGGCAACACTGAGAAATCCACCCTCTGAAACGGACGAAGATGGGCAACAGAGGCTAGCTCAGGTGGCAATCGTTAAGCAAAAGAAACACACAAGGGCGTGGAGGCCTGGGGAAAAAGCAACACGGAGAAATCCACCCTCTGAAACTGAGGGACATGGGCAAAAGAAGCTAGCTCAGGTTGCAACCTTTAAGCAGAAAAAAAACACAAGGGCGTGCAGACCTGGCAAAAAAGCAACAGTGAGAAATCTACCCTCTGAAACCGACGAAGATGGACAACAGAGGCTAGCTCAGGTGGCAATTTTTAAGGAAAAATAAAAGGAAGTGCGTGGAGACCTGGGGAAAAAGCAACACGGAGAAATCTACCCTCTAGAACTGAGAAAGAAGCGCAACAGAGGCTAGCTCAGGTGGCAATCTTTAAGCAAAAAAAATAAGATAAAAAAATACAATGGCGAGGAGACCCGGTCAAAAAGCAACCCTGAAAAAGGTACCCTCTGAAACTGAGGAAGCAGGGCAACAGTGCCTAGCTCAGGTGACAATCTTTAAGCAAAAGAAACACACAAGGGCGTGGGGAGCTGGCGAAAAGGCAACACTGAGAAATCCACCCTCTGAAACGGACGAAGATGGGCAACAGAGGCTAGCTCAGGTGGCAATCTTTAAGCAAAAGAAACACACAAGGGCGTGGAGACCTGGGGAAAAAGCAACACGGAGAAATCCACCCTCTGAAACTGAGGAAGATGGGCAAGAGAGGCTACCTCAGGTGGCAATCCTTAAGCAAAAACAAAGCACAAAGGCGTGGAGCCCTGGGGACAAAGCAACCCTGAAATATCTACCCTCTGAAACTGAGGAACATGGGCAAGAGAGGCTAGCTCAGGTGGCAATCGTTAATCAAAAACAAAACACAAAGGCGTGGAGACCTGGGGAAAAAGCAACCCTGAAATATCTACCCTCTGAAACTGAGGAAGATGGGCAAGAGAGGCTGGCTTCAGGTGGCAATCTTTAAGCAAAAGAAACACACAAGGGCGTGGGGAGCTGGGGAAAAGGCAACACTGAGAAATCCACCCTCTGAAACGGACGAAGATGGGCAACAGAGGCTAGCTCAGGTGGCAATCGTTAAGCAAAAACAAAACCCAAAGGCGTGGAGACCTGGGGAAAAAGCAACCCTGAAATATCTACCCTCTGAAACTGAGGAAGATGGGCAAGAGAGGCTGGCTTCAGGTGGCAATCTTTAAGCAAAAGAAACACACAAGGGCGTGGGGAGCTGGCGAAAAGGCAACACTGAGAAATCCACCCTCTGAAACGGACGAAGATGGGCAACAGAGGCTAGCTCAGGTGGCAATCTTTAAGCAAAAGAAACACACAAGGGCGTGGAGACCTGGGGAAAAAGCAACACGGAGAAATCCACCCTCTGAAACTGAGGAAGATGGGCAAGAGAGGCTACCTCAGGTGGCAATCCTTAAGCAAAAACAAAGCACAAAGGCGTGGAGCCCTGGGGACAAAGCAACCCTGAAATATCTACCCTCTGAAACTGAGGAACATGGGCAAGAGAGGCTAGCTCAGGTGGCAATCGTTAATCAAAAACAAAACACAAAGGCGTGGAGACCTGGGGAAAAAGCAACCCTGAAATATCTACCCTCTGAAACTGAGGAAGATGGGCAAGAGAGGCTGGCTTCAGGTGGCAATCTTTAAGCAAAAGAAACACACAAGGGCGTGGGGAGCTGGGGAAAAGGCAACACTGAGAAATCCACCCTCTGAAACGGACGAAGATGGGCAACAGAGGCTAGCTCAGGTGGCAATCGTTAAGCAAAAACAAAACCCAAAGGCGTGGAGACCTGGGGAAAAAGCAACCCTGAAATATCTACCCTCTGAAACTGAGGAAGATGGGCAAGAGAGGCTGGCTTCAGGTGGCAATCTTTAAGCAAAAGAAACACACAAGGGCGTGGGGAGCTGGGGAAAAGGCAACACTGAGAAATCCACCCTCTGAAACGGACGAAGATGGGCAACAGAGGCTAGCTCAGGTGGCAATCGTTAAGCAAAAGAAACACACAAGGGCGTGGAGGCCTGGGGAAAAAGCAACACGGAGAAATCCACCCTCTGAAACTGAGGGACATGGGCAAAAGAAGCTAGCTCAGGTTGCAACCTTTAAGCAGAAAAAAAACACAAGGGCGTGCAGACCTGGCAAAAAAGCAACAGTGAGAAATCTACCCTCTGAAACCGACGAAGATGGACAACAGAGGCTAGCTCAGGTGGCAATTTTTAAGGAAAAATAAAAGGAAGTGCGTGGAGACCTGGGGAAAAAGCAACACGGAGAAATCTACCCTCTAGAACTGAGAAAGAAGCGCAACAGAGGCTAGCTCAGGTGGCAATCTTTAAGCAAAAAAAATAAGATAAAAAAATACAATGGCGAGGAGACCCGGTCAAAAAGCAACCCTGAAAAAGGTACCCTCTGAAACTGAGGAAGCAGGGCAACAGTGCCTAGCTCAGGTGACAATCTTTAAGCAAAAGAAACACACAAGGGCGTGGGGAGCTGGCGAAAAGGCAACACTGAGAAATCCACCCTCTGAAACGGACGAAGATGGGCAACAGAGGCTAGCTCAGGTGGCAATCTTTAAGCAAAAGAAACACACAAGGGCGTGGAGACCTGGGGAAAAAGCAACACGGAGAAATCCACCCTCTGAAACTGAGGAAGATGGGCAAGAGAGGCTACCTCAGGTGGCAATCCTTAAGCAAAAACAAAGCACAAAGGCGTGGAGCCCTGGGGACAAAGCAACCCTGAAATATCTACCCTCTGAAACTGAGGAACATGGGCAAGAGAGGCTAGCTCAGGTGGCAATCGTTAATCAAAAACAAAACACAAAGGCGTGGAGACCTGGGGAAAAAGCAACCCTGAAATATCTACCCTCTGAAACTGAGGAAGATGGGCAAGAGAGGCTGGCTTCAGGTGGCAATCTTTAAGCAAAAGAAACACACAAGGGCGTGGGGAGCTGGGGAAAAGGCAACACTGAGAAATCCACCCTCTGAAACGGACGAAGATGGGCAACAGAGGCTAGCTCAGGTGGCAATCGTTAAGCAAAAACAAAACCCAAAGGCGTGGAGACCTGGGGAAAAAGCAACCCTGAAATATCTACCCTCTGAAACTGAGGAAGATGGGCAAGAGAGGCTGGCTTCAGGTGGCAATCTTTAAGCAAAAGAAACACACAAGGGCGTGGGGAGCTGGCGAAAAGGCAACACTGAGAAATCCACCCTCTGAAACGGACGAAGATGGGCAACAGAGGCTAGCTCAGGTGGCAATCTTTAAGCAAAAGAAACACACAAGGGCGTGGAGACCTGGGGAAAAAGCAACACGGAGAAATCCACCCTCTGAAACTGAGGAAGATGGGCAAGAGAGGCTACCTCAGGTGGCAATCCTTAAGCAAAAACAAAGCACAAAGGCGTGGAGCCCTGGGGACAAAGCAACCCTGAAATATCTACCCTCTGAAACTGAGGAACATGGGCAAGAGAGGCTAGCTCAGGTGGCAATCGTTAATCAAAAACAAAACACAAAGGCGTGGAGACCTGGGGAAAAAGCAACCCTGAAATATCTACCCTCTGAAACTGAGGAAGATGGGCAAGAGAGGCTGGCTTCAGGTGGCAATCTTTAAGCAAAAGAAACACACAAGGGCGTGGGGAGCTGGGGAAAAGGCAACACTGAGAAATCCACCCTCTGAAACGGACGAAGATGGGCAACAGAGGCTAGCTCAGGTGGCAATCGTTAAGCAAAAACAAAACCCAAAGGCGTGGAGACCTGGGGAAAAAGCAACCCTGAAATATCTACCCTCTGAAACTGAGGAAGATGGGCAAGAGAGGCTGGCTTCAGGTGGCAATCTTTAAGCAAAAGAAACACACAAGGGCGTGGGGAGCTGGCGAAAAGGCAACACTGAGAAATCCACCCTCTGAAACGGACGAAGATGGGCAACAGAGGCTAGCTCAGGTGGCAATCTTTAAGCAAAAGAAACACACAAGGGCGTGGAGACCTGGGGAAAAAGCAACACGGAGAAATCCACCCTCTGAAACTGAGGAAGATGGGCAAGAGAGGCTACCTCAGGTGGCAATCCTTAAGCAAAAACAAAGCACAAAGGCGTGGAGCCCTGGGGACAAAGCAACCCTGAAATATCTACCCTCTGAAACTGAGGAACATGGGCAAGAGAGGCTAGCTCAGGTGGCAATCGTTAATCAAAAACAAAACACAAAGGCGTGGAGACCTGGGGAAAAAGCAACCCTGAAATATCTACCCTCTGAAACTGAGGAAGATGGGCAAGAGAGGCTGGCTTCAGGTGGCAATCTTTAAGCAAAAGAAACACACAAGGGCGTGGGGAGCTGGGGAAAAGGCAACACTGAGAAATCCACCCTCTGAAACGGACGAAGATGGGCAACAGAGGCTAGCTCAGGTGGCAATCGTTAAGCAAAAACAAAACCCAAAGGCGTGGAGACCTGGGGAAAAAGCAACCCTGAAATATCTACCCTCTGAAACTGAGGAAGATGGGCAAGAGAGGCTGGCTTCAGGTGGCAATCTTTAAGCAAAAGAAACACACAAGGGCGTGGGGAGCTGGGGAAAAGGCAACACTGAGAAATCCACCCTCTGAAACGGACGAAGATGGGCAACAGAGGCTAGCTCAGGTGGCAATCGTTAAGCAAAAGAAACACACAAGGGCGTGGAGGCCTGGGGAAAAAGCAACACGGAGAAATCCACCCTCTGAAACTGAGGGACATGGGCAAAAGAAGCTAGCTCAGGTTGCAACCTTTAAGCAGAAAAAAAACACAAGGGCGTGCAGACCTGGCAAAAAAGCAACAGTGAGAAATCTACCCTCTGAAACCGACGAAGATGGACAACAGAGGCTAGCTCAGGTGGCAATTTTTAAGGAAAAATAAAAGGAAGTGCGTGGAGACCTGGGGAAAAAGCAACACGGAGAAATCTACCCTCTAGAACTGAGAAAGAAGCGCAACAGAGGCTAGCTCAGGTGGCAATCTTTAAGCAAAAAAAATAAGATAAAAAAATACAATGGCGAGGAGACCCGGTCAAAAAGCAACCCTGAAAAAGGTACCCTCTGAAACTGAGGAAGCAGGGCAACAGTGCCTAGCTCAGGTGACAATCTTTAAGCAAAAGAAACACACAAGGGCGTGGGGAGCTGGCGAAAAGGCAACACTGAGAAATCCACCCTCTGAAACGGACGAAGATGGGCAACAGAGGCTAGCTCAGGTGGCAATCTTTAAGCAAAAGAAACACACAAGGGCGTGGAGACCTGGGGAAAAAGCAACACGGAGAAATCCACCCTCTGAAACTGAGGAAGATGGGCAAGAGAGGCTACCTCAGGTGGCAATCCTTAAGCAAAAACAAAGCACAAAGGCGTGGAGCCCTGGGGACAAAGCAACCCTGAAATATCTACCCTCTGAAACTGAGGAACATGGGCAAGAGAGGCTAGCTCAGGTGGCAATCGTTAATCAAAAACAAAACACAAAGGCGTGGAGACCTGGGGAAAAAGCAACCCTGAAATATCTACCCTCTGAAACTGAGGAAGATGGGCAAGAGAGGCTGGCTTCAGGTGGCAATCTTTAAGCAAAAGAAACACACAAGGGCGTGGGGAGCTGGGGAAAAGGCAACACTGAGAAATCCACCCTCTGAAACGGACGAAGATGGGCAACAGAGGCTAGCTCAGGTGGCAATCGTTAAGCAAAAACAAAACCCAAAGGCGTGGAGACCTGGGGAAAAAGCAACCCTGAAATATCTACCCTCTGAAACTGAGGAAGATGGGCAAGAGAGGCTGGCTTCAGGTGGCAATCTTTAAGCAAAAGAAACACACAAGGGCGTGGGGAGCTGGCGAAAAGGCAACACTGAGAAATCCACCCTCTGAAACGGACGAAGATGGGCAACAGAGGCTAGCTCAGGTGGCAATCTTTAAGCAAAAGAAACACACAAGGGCGTGGAGACCTGGGGAAAAAGCAACACGGAGAAATCCACCCTCTGAAACTGAGGAAGATGGGCAAGAGAGGCTACCTCAGGTGGCAATCCTTAAGCAAAAACAAAGCACAAAGGCGTGGAGCCCTGGGGACAAAGCAACCCTGAAATATCTACCCTCTGAAACTGAGGAACATGGGCAAGAGAGGCTAGCTCAGGTGGCAATCGTTAATCAAAAACAAAACACAAAGGCGTGGAGACCTGGGGAAAAAGCAACCCTGAAATATCTACCCTCTGAAACTGAGGAAGATGGGCAAGAGAGGCTGGCTTCAGGTGGCAATCTTTAAGCAAAAGAAACACACAAGGGCGTGGGGAGCTGGGGAAAAGGCAACACTGAGAAATCCACCCTCTGAAACGGACGAAGATGGGCAACAGAGGCTAGCTCAGGTGGCAATCGTTAAGCAAAAACAAAACCCAAAGGCGTGGAGACCTGGGGAAAAAGCAACCCTGAAATATCTACCCTCTGAAACTGAGGAAGATGGGCAAGAGAGGCTGGCTTCAGGTGGCAATCTTTAAGCAAAAGAAACACACAAGGGCGTGGGGAGCTGGGGAAAAGGCAACACTGAGAAATCCACCCTCTGAAACGGACGAAGATGGGCAACAGAGGCTAGCTCAGGTGGCAATCGTTAAGCAAAAGAAACACACAAGGGCGTGGAGGCCTGGGGAAAAAGCAACACGGAGAAATCCACCCTCTGAAACTGAGGGACATGGGCAAAAGAAGCTAGCTCAGGTTGCAACCTTTAAGCAGAAAAAAAACACAAGGGCGTGCAGACCTGGCAAAAAAGCAACAGTGAGAAATCTACCCTCTGAAACCGACGAAGATGGACAACAGAGGCTAGCTCAGGTGGCAATTTTTAAGGAAAAATAAAAGGAAGTGCGTGGAGACCTGGGGAAAAAGCAACACGGAGAAATCTACCCTCTAGAACTGAGAAAGAAGCGCAACAGAGGCTAGCTCAGGTGGCAATCTTTAAGCAAAAAAAATAAGATAAAAAAATACAATGGCGAGGAGACCCGGTCAAAAAGCAACCCTGAAAAAGGTACCCTCTGAAACTGAGGAAGCAGGGCAACAGTGCCTAGCTCAGGTGACAATCTTTAAGCAAAAGAAACACACAAGGGCGTGGGGAGCTGGCGAAAAGGCAACACTGAGAAATCCACCCTCTGAAACGGACGAAGATGGGCAACAGAGGCTAGCTCAGGTGGCAATCTTTAAGCAAAAGAAACACACAAGGGCGTGGAGACCTGGGGAAAAAGCAACACGGAGAAATCCACCCTCTGAAACTGAGGAAGATGGGCAAGAGAGGCTACCTCAGGTGGCAATCCTTAAGCAAAAACAAAGCACAAAGGCGTGGAGCCCTGGGGACAAAGCAACCCTGAAATATCTACCCTCTGAAACTGAGGAACATGGGCAAGAGAGGCTAGCTCAGGTGGCAATCGTTAATCAAAAACAAAACACAAAGGCGTGGAGACCTGGGGAAAAAGCAACCCTGAAATATCTACCCTCTGAAACTGAGGAAGATGGGCAAGAGAGGCTGGCTTCAGGTGGCAATCTTTAAGCAAAAGAAACACACAAGGGCGTGGGGAGCTGGGGAAAAGGCAACACTGAGAAATCCACCCTCTGAAACGGACGAAGATGGGCAACAGAGGCTAGCTCAGGTGGCAATCGTTAAGCAAAAACAAAACCCAAAGGCGTGGAGACCTGGGGAAAAAGCAACCCTGAAATATCTACCCTCTGAAACTGAGGAAGATGGGCAAGAGAGGCTGGCTTCAGGTGGCAATCTTTAAGCAAAAGAACCACACAAGGGCGTGGGGAGCTGGCGAAAAGGCAACACTGAGAAATCCACCCTCTGAAACGGACGAAGATGGGCAACAGAGGCTAGCTCAGGTGGCAATCTTTAAGCAAAAGAAACACACAAGGGCGTGGAGACCTGGGGAAAAAGCAACACGGAGAAATCCACCCTCTGAAACTGAGGAAGATGGGCAAGAGAGGCTACCTCAGGTGGCAATCCTTAAGCAAAAACAAAGCACAAAGGCGTGGAGCCCTGGGGACAAAGCAACCCTGAAATATCTACCCTCTGAAACTGAGGAACATGGGCAAGAGAGGCTAGCTCAGGTGGCAATCGTTAATCAAAAACAAAACACAAAGGCGTGGAGACCTGGGGAAAAAGCAACCCTGAAATATCTACCCTCTGAAACTGAGGAAGATGGGCAAGAGAGGCTGGCTTCAGGTGGCAATCTTTAAGCAAAAGAAACACACAAGGGCGTGGGGAGCTGGGGAAAAGGCAACACTGAGAAATCCACCCTCTGAAACGGACGAAGATGGGCAACAGAGGCTAGCTCAGGTGGCAATCGTTAAGCAAAAACAAAACCCAAAGGCGTGGAGACCTGGGGAAAAAGCAACCCTGAAATATCTACCCTCTGAAACTGAGGAAGATGGGCAAGAGAGGCTGGCTTCAGGTGGCAATCTTTAAGCAAAAGAACCACACAAGGGCGTGGGGAGCTGGGGAAAAGGCAACACTGAGAAATCCACCCTCTGAAACGGACGAAGATGGGCAACAGAGGCTAGCTCAGGTGGCAATCGTTAAGCAAAAGAAACACACAAGGGCGTGGAGGCCTGGGGAAAAAGCAACACGGAGAAATCCACCCTCTGAAACTGAGGAACATGGGCAAAAGAAGCTAGCTCAGGTTGCAACCTTTAAGCAGAAAAAAAACACAAGGGCGTGCAGACCTGGCAAAAAGGCAACAGTGAGAAATCTACCCTCTGATACCGACGAAGATGGACAACAGAGGCTAGCTCAGGTGGCAATTTTTAAGGAAAAATAAAAGGAAGTGCGTGGAGACCTGGGGAAAAAGCAACACGGAGAAATCTACCCTCTGAAACCGACGAAGATGGACCACAGAGGCTAGCTCAGGTGGCAATTTTTAAGGAAAAATAAAAGGAAGTGCGTGGAGACCTGGGGAAAAAGCAACACGGAGAAATCTACCCTCTAGAACTGAGAAAGAAGCGCAACAGAGGCTAGCTCAGGTGGCAATCTTTAAGCAAAAAAAATAAAATAAAAAAATACAATGGCGAGGAGACCCGGTCAAAAAGCAACCCTGAAAAAGGTACCCTCTGAAACTGAGGAAGCAGGGCAACAGTGCCTAGCTCAGGTGACAATCTTTAAGCAAAAGAAACACACAAGGGCGTGGGGAGCTGGCGAAAAGGCAACACTGAGAAATCCACCCTCTGAAACGGACGAAGATGGGCAACAGAGGCTAGCTCAGGTGGCAATCTTTAAGCAAAAGAAACACACAAGGGCGTGGAGACCTGGGGAAAAAGCAACACGGAGAAATCCACCCTCTGAAACTGAGGAAGATGGGCAAGAGAGGCTACCTCAGGTGGCAATCCTTAAGCAAAAACAAAGCACAAAGGCGTGGAGCCCTGGGGACAAAGCAACCCTGAAATATCTACCCTCTGAAACTGAGGAACATGGGCAAGAGAGGCTAGCTCAGGTGGCACTCGTTAAGCAAAAACAAAACACAAAGGCGTGGAGACCTGGGGAAAAAGCAACCCTGAAATATCTACCCTCTGAAACTGAGGAAGATGGGCAAGAGAGGCTGGCTTCAGGTGGCAAACGTTAAGCAAAAGAAACACACAAGGGCGTGGAGACCTGGGGAAACAGCAACACGGAGATGTCGACCCTCTGAAAGTCAGGAAGATGGGCAAGAGAGGCTAGCTCAGGTGGCAATCGTTAAGCAAAAACAAAACCCAAAGGCGTGGAGACCTGGGGAAAAAGCAACCCTGAAATATCTACCCTCTGAAACTGAGGAAGATGGGCAAGAGAGGCTGGCTTCAGGTGGCAATCTTTAAGCAAAAGAAACACACAAGGGCGTGGGGAGCTGGGGAAAAGGCAACACTGAGAAATCCACCCTCTGAAACGGACGAAGATGGGCAACAGAGGCTAGCTCAGGTGGCAATCGTTAAGCAAAAGAAACACACAAGGGCGTGGAGGCCTGGGGAAAAAGCAACACGGAGAAATCCACCCTCTGAAACTGAGGGACATGGGCAAAAGAAGCTAGCTCAGGTTGCAACCTTTAAGCAGAAAAAAAACACAAGGGCGTGCAGACCTGGCAAAAAAGCAACAGTGAGAAATCTACCCTCTGATACCGACGAAGATGGACAACAGAGGCTAGCTCAGGTGGCAATTTTTAAGGAAAAATAAAAGGAAGTGCGTGGAGACCTGGGGAAAAAGCAACACGGAGAAATCTACCCTCTGAAACCGACGAAGATGGACCACAGAGGCTAGCTCAGGTGGCAATTTTTAAGGAAAAATAAAAGGAAGTGCGTGGAGACCTGGGGAAAAAGCAACACGGAGAAATCTACCCTCTAGAACTGAGAAAGAAGCGCAACAGAGGCTAGCTCAGGTGGCAATCTTTAAGCAAAAAAAATAAAATAAAAAAATACAATGGCGAGGAGACCCGGTCAAAAAGCAACCCTGAAAAAGGTACCCTCTGAAACTGAGGAAGCAGGGCAACAGTGCCTAGCTCAGGTGACAATCTTTAAGCAAAAGAAACACACAAGGGCGTGGGGAGCTGGCGAAAAGGCAACACTGAGAAATCCACCCTCTGAAACGGACGAAGATGGGCAACAGAGGCTAGCTCAGGTGGCAATCTTTAAGCAAAAGAAACACACAAGGGCGTGGAGACCTGGGGAAAAAGCAACACGGAGAAATCCACCCTCTGAAACTGAGGAAGATGGGCAAGAGAGGCTACCTCAGGTGGCAATCCTTAAGCAAAAACAAAGCACAAAGGCGTGGAGCCCTGGGGACAAAGCAACCCTGAAATATCTACCCTCTGAAACTGAGGAACATGGGCAAGAGAGGCTAGCTCAGGTGGCACTCGTTAAGCAAAAACAAAACACAAAGGCGTGGAGACCTGGGGAAAAAGCAACCCTGAAATATCTACCCTCTGAAACTGAGGAAGATGGGCAAGAGAGGCTGGCTTCAGGTGGCAAACGTTAAGCAAAAGAAACACACAAGGGCGTGGAGACCTGGGGAAACAGCAACACGGAGATGTCGACCCTCTGAAAGTCAGGAAGATGGGCAAGAGAGGCTAGCTCAGGTGGCAATCGTTAAGCAAAAACAAAACCCAAAGGCGTGGAGACCTGGGGAAAAAGCAACCCTGAAATATCTACCCTCTGAAACTGAGGAAGATGGGCAAGAGAGGCTGGCTTCAGGTGGCAATCTTTAAGCAAAAGAAACACACAAGGGCGTGGGGAGCTGGGGAAAAGGCAACACTGAGAAATCCACCCTCTGAAACGGACGAAGATGGGCAACAGAGGCTAGCTCAGGTGGCAATCGTTAAGCAAAAGAAACACACAAGGGCGTGGAGGCCTGGGGAAAAAGCAACACGGAGAAATCCACCCTCTGAAACTGAGGGACATGGGCAAAAGAAGCTAGCTCAGGTTGCAACCTTTAAGCAGAAAAAAAACACAAGGGCGTGCAGACCTGGCAAAAAAGCAACAGTGAGAAATCTACCCTCTGAAACCGACGAAGATGGACAACAGAGGCTAGCTCAGGTGGCAATTTTTAAGGAAAAATAAAAGGAAGTGCGTGGAGACCTGGGGAAAAAGCAACACGGAGAAATCTACCCTCTAGAACTGAGAAAGAAGCGCAACAGAGGCTAGCTCAGGTGGCAATCTTTAAGCAAAAAAAATAAGATAAAAAAATACAATGGCGAGGAGACCCGGTCAAAAAGCAACCCTGAAAAAGGTACCCTCTGAAACTGAGGAAGCAGGGCAACAGTGCCTAGCTCAGGTGACAATCTTTAAGCAAAAGAAACACACAAGGGCGTGGGGAGCTGGCGAAAAGGCAACACTGAGAAATCCACCCTCTGAAACGGACGAAGATGGGCAACAGAGGCTAGCTCAGGTGGCAATCTTTAAGCAAAAGAAACACACAAGGGCGTGGAGACCTGGGGAAAAAGCAACACGGAGAAATCCACCCTCTGAAACTGAGGAAGATGGGCAAGAGAGGCTACCTCAGGTGGCAATCCTTAAGCAAAAACAAAGCACAAAGGCGTGGAGCCCTGGGGACAAAGCAACCCTGAAATATCTACCCTCTGAAACTGAGGAACATGGGCAAGAGAGGCTAGCTCAGGTGGCAATCGTTAATCAAAAACAAAACACAAAGGCGTGGAGACCTGGGGAAAAAGCAACCCTGAAATATCTACCCTCTGAAACTGAGGAAGATGGGCAAGAGAGGCTGGCTTCAGGTGGCAATCTTTAAGCAAAAGAAACACACAAGGGCGTGGGGAGCTGGGGAAAAGGCAACACTGAGAAATCCACCCTCTGAAACGGACGAAGATGGGCAACAGAGGCTAGCTCAGGTGGCAATCGTTAAGCAAAAACAAAACCCAAAGGCGTGGAGACCTGGGGAAAAAGCAACCCTGAAATATCTACCCTCTGAAACTGAGGAAGATGGGCAAGAGAGGCTGGCTTCAGGTGGCAATCTTTAAGCAAAAGAAACACACAAGGGCGTGGGGAGCTGGCGAAAAGGCAACACTGAGAAATCCACCCTCTGAAACGGACGAAGATGGGCAACAGAGGCTAGCTCAGGTGGCAATCTTTAAGCAAAAGAAACACACAAGGGCGTGGAGACCTGGGGAAAAAGCAACACGGAGAAATCCACCCTCTGAAACTGAGGAAGATGGGCAAGAGAGGCTACCTCAGGTGGCAATCCTTAAGCAAAAACAAAGCACAAAGGCGTGGAGCCCTGGGGACAAAGCAACCCTGAAATATCTACCCTCTGAAACTGAGGAACATGGGCAAGAGAGGCTAGCTCAGGTGGCAATCGTTAATCAAAAACAAAACACAAAGGCGTGGAGACCTGGGGAAAAAGCAACCCTGAAATATCTACCCTCTGAAACTGAGGAAGATGGGCAAGAGAGGCTGGCTTCAGGTGGCAATCTTTAAGCAAAAGAAACACACAAGGGCGTGGGGAGCTGGGGAAAAGGCAACACTGAGAAATCCACCCTCTGAAACGGACGAAGATGGGCAACAGAGGCTAGCTCAGGTGGCAATCGTTAAGCAAAAACAAAACCCAAAGGCGTGGAGACCTGGGGAAAAAGCAACCCTGAAATATCTACCCTCTGAAACTGAGGAAGATGGGCAAGAGAGGCTGGCTTCAGGTGGCAATCTTTAAGCAAAAGAAACACACAAGGGCGTGGGGAGCTGGGGAAAAGGCAACACTGAGAAATCCACCCTCTGAAACGGACGAAGATGGGCAACAGAGGCTAGCTCAGGTGGCAATCGTTAAGCAAAAGAAACACACAAGGGCGTGGAGGCCTGGGGAAAAAGCAACACGGAGAAATCCACCCTCTGAAACTGAGGGACATGGGCAAAAGAAGCTAGCTCAGGTTGCAACCTTTAAGCAGAAAAAAAACACAAGGGCGTGCAGACCTGGCAAAAAAGCAACAGTGAGAAATCTACCCTCTGAAACCGACGAAGATGGACAACAGAGGCTAGCTCAGGTGGCAATTTTTAAGGAAAAATAAAAGGAAGTGCGTGGAGACCTGGGGAAAAAGCAACACGGAGAAATCTACCCTCTAGAACTGAGAAAGAAGCGCAACAGAGGCTAGCTCAGGTGGCAATCTTTAAGCAAAAAAAATAAGATAAAAAAATACAATGGCGAGGAGACCCGGTCAAAAAGCAACCCTGAAAAAGGTACCCTCTGAAACTGAGGAAGCAGGGCAACAGTGCCTAGCTCAGGTGACAATCTTTAAGCAAAAGAAACACACAAGGGCGTGGGGAGCTGGCGAAAAGGCAACACTGAGAAATCCACCCTCTGAAACGGACGAAGATGGGCAACAGAGGCTAGCTCAGGTGGCAATCTTTAAGCAAAAGAAACACACAAGGGCGTGGAGACCTGGGGAAAAAGCAACACGGAGAAATCCACCCTCTGAAACTGAGGAAGATGGGCAAGAGAGGCTACCTCAGGTGGCAATCCTTAAGCAAAAACAAAGCACAAAGGCGTGGAGCCCTGGGGACAAAGCAACCCTGAAATATCTACCCTCTGAAACTGAGGAACATGGGCAAGAGAGGCTAGCTCAGGTGGCAATCGTTAATCAAAAACAAAACACAAAGGCGTGGAGACCTGGGGAAAAAGCAACCCTGAAATATCTACCCTCTGAAACTGAGGAAGATGGGCAAGAGAGGCTGGCTTCAGGTGGCAATCTTTAAGCAAAAGAAACACACAAGGGCGTGGGGAGCTGGGGAAAAGGCAACACTGAGAAATCCACCCTCTGAAACGGACGAAGATGGGCAACAGAGGCTAGCTCAGGTGGCAATCGTTAAGCAAAAACAAAACCCAAAGGCGTGGAGACCTGGGGAAAAAGCAACCCTGAAATATCTACCCTCTGAAACTGAGGAAGATGGGCAAGAGAGGCTGGCTTCAGGTGGCAATCTTTAAGCAAAAGAAACACACAAGGGCGTGGGGAGCTGGCGAAAAGGCAACACTGAGAAATCCACCCTCTGAAACGGACGAAGATGGGCAACAGAGGCTAGCTCAGGTGGCAATCTTTAAGCAAAAGAAACACACAAGGGCGTGGAGACCTGGGGAAAAAGCAACACGGAGAAATCCACCCTCTGAAACTGAGGAAGATGGGCAAGAGAGGCTACCTCAGGTGGCAATCCTTAAGCAAAAACAAAGCACAAAGGCGTGGAGCCCTGGGGACAAAGCAACCCTGAAATATCTACCCTCTGAAACTGAGGAACATGGGCAAGAGAGGCTAGCTCAGGTGGCAATCGTTAATCAAAAACAAAACACAAAGGCGTGGAGACCTGGGGAAAAAGCAACCCTGAAATATCTACCCTCTGAAACTGAGGAAGATGGGCAAGAGAGGCTGGCTTCAGGTGGCAATCTTTAAGCAAAAGAAACACACAAGGGCGTGGGGAGCTGGGGAAAAGGCAACACTGAGAAATCCACCCTCTGAAACGGACGAAGATGGGCAACAGAGGCTAGCTCAGGTGGCAATCGTTAAGCAAAAACAAAACCCAAAGGCGTGGAGACCTGGGGAAAAAGCAACCCTGAAATATCTACCCTCTGAAACTGAGGAAGATGGGCAAGAGAGGCTGGCTTCAGGTGGCAATCTTTAAGCAAAAGAAACACACAAGGGCGTGGGGAGCTGGGGAAAAGGCAACACTGAGAAATCCACCCTCTGAAACGGACGAAGATGGGCAACAGAGGCTAGCTCAGGTGGCAATCGTTAAGCAAAAGAAACACACAAGGGCGTGGAGGCCTGGGGAAAAAGCAACACGGAGAAATCCACCCTCTGAAACTGAGGAACATGGGCAAAAGAAGCTAGCTCAGGTTGCAACCTTTAAGCAGAAAAAAAACACAAGGGCGTGCAGACCTGGCAAAAAGGCAACAGTGAGAAATCTACCCTCTGATACCGACGAAGATGGACAACAGAGGCTAGCTCAGGTGGCAATTTTTAAGGAAAAATAAAAGGAAGTGCGTGGAGACCTGGGGAAAAAGCAACACGGAGAAATCTACCCTCTGAAACCGACGAAGATGGACCACAGAGGCTAGCTCAGGTGGCAATTTTTAAGGAAAAATAAAAGGAAGTGCGTGGAGACCTGGGGAAAAAGCAACACGGAGAAATCTACCCTCTAGAACTGAGAAAGAAGCGCAACAGAGGCTAGCTCAGGTGGCAATCTTTAAGCAAAAAAAATAAAATAAAAAAATACAATGGCGAGGAGACCCGGTCAAAAAGCAACCCTGAAAAAGGTACCCTCTGAAACTGAGGAAGCAGGGCAACAGTGCCTAGCTCAGGTGACAATCTTTAAGCAAAAGAAACACACAAGGGCGTGGGGAGCTGGCGAAAAGGCAACACTGAGAAATCCACCCTCTGAAACGGACGAAGATGGGCAACAGAGGCTAGCTCAGGTGGCAATCTTTAAGCAAAAGAAACACACAAGGGCGTGGAGACCTGGGGAAAAAGCAACACGGAGAAATCCACCCTCTGAAACTGAGGAAGATGGGCAAGAGAGGCTACCTCAGGTGGCAATCCTTAAGCAAAAACAAAGCACAAAGGCGTGGAGCCCTGGGGACAAAGCAACCCTGAAATATCTACCCTCTGAAACTGAGGAACATGGGCAAGAGAGGCTAGCTCAGGTGGCACTCGTTAAGCAAAAACAAAACACAAAGGCGTGGAGACCTGGGGAAAAAGCAACCCTGAAATATCTACCCTCTGAAACTGAGGAAGATGGGCAAGAGAGGCTGGCTTCAGGTGGCAAACGTTAAGCAAAAGAAACACACAAGGGCGTGGAGACCTGGGGAAACAGCAACACGGAGATGTCGACCCTCTGAAAGTCAGGAAGATGGGCAAGAGAGGCTAGCTCAGGTGGCAATCGTTAAGCAAAAACAAAACCCAAAGGCGTGGAGACCTGGGGAAAAAGCAACCCTGAAATATCTACCCTCTGAAACTGAGGAAGATGGGCAAGAGAGGCTGGCTTCAGGTGGCAATCTTTAAGCAAAAGAAACACACAAGGGCGTGGGGAGCTGGGGAAAAGGCAACACTGAGAAATCCACCCTCTGAAACGGACGAAGATGGGCAACAGAGGCTAGCTCAGGTGGCAATCGTTAAGCAAAAGAAACACACAAGGGCGTGGAGGCCTGGGGAAAAAGCAACACGGAGAAATCCACCCTCTGAAACTGAGGGACATGGGCAAAAGAAGCTAGCTCAGGTTGCAACCTTTAAGCAGAAAAAAAACACAAGGGCGTGCAGACCTGGCAAAAAAGCAACAGTGAGAAATCTACCCTCTGAAACCGACGAAGATGGACAACAGAGGCTAGCTCAGGTGGCAATTTTTAAGGAAAAATAAAAGGAAGTGCGTGGAGACCTGGGGAAAAAGCAACACGGAGAAATCTACCCTCTAGAACTGAGAAAGAAGCGCAACAGAGGCTAGCTCAGGTGGCAATCTTTAAGCAAAAAAAATAAGATAAAAAAATACAATGGCGAGGAGACCCGGTCAAAAAGCAACCCTGAAAAAGGTACCCTCTGAAACTGAGGAAGCAGGGCAACAGTGCCTAGCTCAGGTGACAATCTTTAAGCAAAAGAAACACACAAGGGCGTGGGGAGCTGGCGAAAAGGCAACACTGAGAAATCCACCCTCTGAAACGGACGAAGATGGGCAACAGAGGCTAGCTCAGGTGGCAATCTTTAAGCAAAAGAAACACACAAGGGCGTGGAGACCTGGGGAAAAAGCAACACGGAGAAATCCACCCTCTGAAACTGAGGAAGATGGGCAAGAGAGGCTACCTCAGGTGGCAATCCGTAAGCAAAAACAAAGCACAAAGGCGTGGAGCCCTGGGGACAAAGCAACCCTGAAATATCTACCCTCTGAAACTGAGGAACATGGGCAAGAGAGGCTAGCTCAGGTGGCAATCGTTAATCAAAAACAAAACACAAAGGCGTGGAGACCTGGGGAAAAAGCAACCCTGAAATATCTACCCTCTGAAACTGAGGAAGATGGGCAAGAGAGGCTGGCTTCAGGTGGCAATCTTTAAGCAAAAGAAACACACAAGGGCGTGGGGAGCTGGGGAAAAGGCAACACTGAGAAATCCACCCTCTGAAACGGACGAAGATGGGCAACAGAGGCTAGCTCAGGTGGCAATCGTTAAGCAAAAACAAAACCCAAAGGCGTGGAGACCTGGGGAAAAAGCAACCCTGAAATATCTACCCTCTGAAACTGAGGAAGATGGGCAAGAGAGGCTGGCTTCAGGTGGCAATCTTTAAGCAAAAGAAACACACAAGGGCGTGGGGAGCTGGCGAAAAGGCAACACTGAGAAATCCACCCTCTGAAACGGACGAAGATGGGCAACAGAGGCTAGCTCAGGTGGCAATCGTTAAGCAAAAGAAACACACAAGGGCGTGGAGGCCTGGGGAAAAAGCAACACGGAGAAATCCAGCCTCTGAAACTGAGGGACATGGGCAAAAGAAGCTAGCTCAGGTTGCAACCTTTAAGCAGAAAAAAAACACAAGGGCGTGCAGACCTGGCAAAAAAGCAACAGTGAGAAATCTACCCTCTGAAACCGACGAAGATGGACAACAGAGGCTAGCTCAGGTGGCAATTTTTAAGGAAAAATAAAAGGAAGTGCGTGGAGACCTGGGGAAAAAGCAACACGGAGAAATCTACCCTCTAGAACTGAGAAAGAAGCGCAGCAGAGGCTAGCTCAGGTGGCAATCTTTAAGCAAAAAAAATAAGATAAAAAAATACAATGGCGAGGAGACCCGGTGAAAAAGCAACCCTGAAAAAGGTACCCTCTGAAACTGAGGAAGCAGGGCAACAGTGCCTAGCTCAGGTGACAATCTTTAAGCAAAAGAAACACACAAGGGCGTGGGGAGCTGGCGAAAAGGCAACACTGAGAAATCCACCCTCTGAAACTGAGGAAGATGGGCAAGAGAGGCTACCTCAGGTGGCAATCCGTAAGCAAAAACAAAGCACAAAGGCGTGGAGCCCTGGGGACAAAGCAACCCTGAAATATCTACCCTCTGAAACTGAGGAACATGGGCAAGAGAGGCTAGCTCAGGTGGCAATCGTTAAGCAAAAACAAAACCCAAAGGCGTGGAGACCTGGGGAAAAAGCAACCCTGAAATATCTACCCTCTGAAACTGAGGAAGATGGGCAAGAGAGGCTGGCTTCAGGTGGCAATCTTTAAGCAAAAGAAACACACAAGGGCGTGGGGAGCTGGGGAAAAGGCAACACTGAGAAATCCACCCTCTGAAACGGACGAAGATGGGCAACAGAGGCTAGCTCAGGTGGCAATCGTTAAGCAAAAGAAACACACAAGGGCGTGGAGGCCTGGGGAAAAAGCAACACGGAGAAATCCACCCTCTGAAACTGAGGGACATGGGCAAAAGAAGCTAGCTCAGGTTGCAACCTTTAAGCAGAAAAAAAACACAAGGGCGTGCAGACCTGGCAAAAAAGCAACAGTGAGAAATCTACCCTCTGAAACCGACGAAGATGGACAACAGAGGCTAGCTCAGGTGGCAATTTTTAAGGAAAAATAAAAGGAAGTGCGTGGAGACCTGGGGAAAAAGCAACACGGAGAAATCTACCCTCTAGAACTGAGAAAGAAGCGCAACAGAGGCTAGCTCAGGTGGCAATCTTTAAGCAAAAAAAATAAGATAAAAAAATACAATGGCGAGGAGACCCGGTCAAAAAGCAACCCTGAAAAAGGTACCCTCTGAAACTGAGGAAGCAGGGCAACAGTGCCTAGCTCAGGTGACAATCTTTAAGCAAAAGAAACACACAAGGGCGTGGGGAGCTGGCGAAAAGGCAACACTGAGAAATCCACCCTCTGAAACGGACGAAGATGGGCAACAGAGGCTAGCTCAGGTGGCAATCTTTAAGCAAAAGAAACACACAAGGGCGTGGAGACCTGGGGAAAAAGCAACACGGAGAAATCCACCCTCTGAAACTGAGGAAGATGGGCAAGAGAGGCTACCTCAGGTGGCAATCCGTAAGCAAAAACAAAGCACAAAGGCGTGGAGCCCTGGGGACAAAGCAACCCTGAAATATCTACCCTCTGAAACTGAGGAACATGGGCAAGAGAGGCTAGCTCAGGTGGCAATCGTTAATCAAAAACAAAACACAAAGGCGTGGAGACCTGGGGAAAAAGCAACCCTGAAATATCTACCCTCTGAAACTGAGGAAGATGGGCAAGAGAGGCTGGCTTCAGGTGGCAATCTTTAAGCAAAAGAAACACACAAGGGCGTGGGGAGCTGGGGAAAAGGCAACACTGAGAAATCCACCCTCTGAAACGGACGAAGATGGGCAACAGAGGCTAGCTCAGGTGGCAATCGTTAAGCAAAAACAAAACCCAAAGGCGTGGAGACCTGGGGAAAAAGCAACCCTGAAATATCTACCCTCTGAAACTGAGGAAGATGGGCAAGAGAGGCTGGCTTCAGGTGGCAATCTTTAAGCAAAAGAAACACACAAGGGCGTGGGGAGCTGGCGAAAAGGCAACACTGAGAAATCCACCCTCTGAAACGGACGAAGATGGGCAACAGAGGCTAGCTCAGGTGGCAATCGTTAAGCAAAAGAAACACACAAGGGCGTGGAGGCCTGGGGAAAAAGCAACACGGAGAAATCCAGCCTCTGAAACTGAGGGACATGGGCAAAAGAAGCTAGCTCAGGTTGCAACCTTTAAGCAGAAAAAAAACACAAGGGCGTGCAGACCTGGCAAAAAAGCAACAGTGAGAAATCTACCCTCTGAAACCGACGAAGATGGACAACAGAGGCTAGCTCAGGTGGCAATTTTTAAGGAAAAATAAAAGGAAGTGCGTGGAGACCTGGGGAAAAAGCAACACGGAGAAATCTACCCTCTAGAACTGAGAAAGAAGCGCAGCAGAGGCTAGCTCAGGTGGCAATCTTTAAGCAAAAAAAATAAGATAAAAAAATACAATGGCGAGGAGACCCGGTGAAAAAGCAACCCTGAAAAAGGTACCCTCTGAAACTGAGGAAGCAGGGCAACAGTGCCTAGCTCAGGTGACAATCTTTAAGCAAAAGAAACACACAAGGGCGTGGGGAGCTGGCGAAAAGGCAACACTGAGAAATCCACCCTCTGAAACGGACGAAGATGGGCAACAGAGGCTAGCTCAGGTGGCAATCTTTAAGCAAAAGAAACACACAAGGGCGTGGAGACCTGGGGAAAAAGCAACACGGAGAAATCCACCCTCTGAAACTGAGGAAGATGGGCAAGAGAGGCTACCTCAGGTGGCAATCCTTAAGCAAAAAAAAGCACAAAGGCGTGGAGCCCTGGGGACAAAGCAACCCTGAAATATCTACCCTCTGAAACTGAGGAACATGGGCAAGAGAGGCTAGCTCAGGTGGCAATCGTTAATCAAAAACAAAACACAAAGGCGTGGAGACCTGGGGAAAAAGCAACCCTGAAATATCTACCCTCTGAAACTGAGGAAGATGGGCAAGAGAGGCTGGCTTCAGGTGGCAATCTTTAAGCAAAAGAAACACACAAGGGCGTGGGGAGCTGGGGAAAAGGCAACACTGAGAAATCCACCCTCTGAAACGGACGAAGATGGGCATCAGAGGCTAGCTCAGGTGGCAATCTTTAAGCAAAAGAAACACACAAGGGCGTGGAGACCTGGGGAAAAAGCAACACGGAGAAATCCACCCTCTGAAACTGAGGAAGATGGGCAAGAGAGGCTACCTCAGGTGGCAATCCTTAAGCAAAAACAAAGCACAAAGGCGTGGAGCCCTGGGGACAAAGCAACCCTGAAATATCTACCCTCTGAAACTGAGGAACATGGGCAAGAGAGGCTAGCTCAGGTGGCACTCGTTAAGCAAAAACAAAACACAAAGGCGTGGAGACCTGGGGAAAAAGCAACCCTGAAATATCTACCCTCTGAAACTGAGGAAGATGGGCAAGAGAGGCTGGCTTCAGGTGGCAAACGTTAAGCAAAAGAAACACACAAGGGCGTGGAGACCTGGGGAAACAGCAACACGGAGATGTCGACCCTCTGAAAGTCAGGAAGATGGGCAAGAGAGGCTAGCTCAGGTGGCAATCGTTAAGCAAAAACAAAACCCAAAGGCGTGGAGACCTGGGGAAAAAGCAACCCTGAAATATCTACCCTCTGAAACTGAGGAAGATGGGCAAGAGAGGCTGGCTTCAGGTGGCAATCTTTAAGCAAAAGAAACACACAAGGGCGTGGGGAGCTGGGGAAAAGGCAACACTGAGAAATCCACCCTCTGAAACGGACGAAGATGGGCAACAGAGGCTAGCTCAGGTGGCAATCGTTAAGCAAAAGAAACACACAAGGGCGTGGAGGCCTGGGGAAAAAGCAACACGGAGAAATCCACCCTCTGAAACTGAGGGACATGGGCAAAAGAAGCTAGCTCAGGTTGCAACCTTTAAGCAGAAAAAAAACACAAGGGCGTGCAGACCTGGCAAAAAAGCAACAGTGAGAAATCTACCCTCTGAAACCGACGAAGATGGACAACAGAGGCTAGCTCAGGTGGCAATTTTTAAGGAAAAATAAAAGGAAGTGCGTGGAGACCTGGGGAAAAAGCAACACGGAGAAATCTACCCTCTAGAACTGAGAAAGAAGCGCAACAGAGGCTAGCTCAGGTGGCAATCTTTAAGCAAAAAAAATAAGATAAAAAAATACAATGGCGAGGAGACCCGGTCAAAAAGCAACCCTGAAAAAGGTACCCTCTGAAACTGAGGAAGCAGGGCAACAGTGCCTAGCTCAGGTGACAATCTTTAAGCAAAAGAAACACACAAGGGCGTGGGGAGCTGGCGAAAAGGCAACACTGAGAAATCCACCCTCTGAAACGGACGAAGATGGGCAACAGAGGCTAGCTCAGGTGGCAATCTTTAAGCAAAAGAAACACACAAGGGCGTGGAGACCTGGGGAAAAAGCAACACGGAGAAATCCACCCTCTGAAACTGAGGAAGATGGGCAAGAGAGGCTACCTCAGGTGGCAATCCTTAAGCAAAAACAAAGCACAAAGGCGTGGAGCCCTGGGGACAAAGCAACCCTGAAATATCTACCCTCTGAAACTGAGGAACATGGGCAAGAGAGGCTAGCTCAGGTGGCAATCGTTAATCAAAAACAAAACACAAAGGCGTGGAGACCTGGGGAAAAAGCAACCCTGAAATATCTACCCTCTGAAACTGAGGAAGATGGGCAAGAGAGGCTGGCTTCAGGTGGCAATCTTTAAGCAAAAGAAACACACAAGGGCGTGGGGAGCTGGCGAAAAGGCAACACTGAGAAATCCACCCTCTGAAACGGACGAAGATGGGCAACAGAGGCTAGCTCAGGTGGCAATCGTTAAGCAAAAGAAACACACAAGGGCGTGGAGGCCTGGGGAAAAAGCAACACGGAGAAATCCAGCCTCTGAAACTGAGGGACATGGGCAAAAGAAGCTAGCTCAGGTTGCAACCTTTAAGCAGAAAAAAAACACAAGGGCGTGCAGACCTGGCAAAAAAGCAACAGTGAGAAATCTACCCTCTGAAACCGACGAAGATGGACAACAGAGGCTAGCTCAGGTGGCAATTTTTAAGGAAAAATAAAAGGAAGTGCGTGGAGACCTGGGGAAAAAGCAACACGGAGAAATCCACCCTCTGAAACTGAGGAAGATGGGCAAGAGAGGCTACCTCAGGTGGCAATCCTTAAGCAAAAACAAAGCACAAAGGCGTGGAGCCCTGGGGACAAAGCAACCCTGAAATATCTACCCTCTGAAACTGAGGAACATGGGCAAGAGAGGCTAGCTCAGGTGGCAATCGTTAATCAAAAACAAAACACAAAGGCGTGGAGACCTGGGGAAAAAGCAACCCTGAAATATCTACCCTCTGAAACTGAGGAAGATGGGCAAGAGAGGCTGGCTTCAGGTGGCAATCTTTAAGCAAAAGAAACACACAAGGGCGTGGGGAGCTGGGGAAAAGGCAACACTGAGAAATCCACCCTCTGAAACGGACGAAGATGGGCAACAGAGGCTAGCTCAGGTGGCAATCGTTAAGCAAAAACAAAACCCAAAGGCGTGGAGACCTGGGGAAAAAGCAACCCTGAAATATCTACCCTCTGAAACTGAGGAAGATGGGCAAGAGAGGCTGGCTTCAGGTGGCAATCTTTAAGCAAAAGAAACACACAAGGGCGTGGGGAGCTGGGGAAAAGGCAACACTGAGAAATCCACCCTCTGAAACGGACGAAGATGGGCAACAGAGGCTAGCTCAGGTGGCAATCGTTAAGCAAAAGAAACACACAAGGGCGTGGAGGCCTGGGGAAAAAGCAACACGGAGAAATCCACCCTCTGAAACTGAGGAACATGGGCAAAAGAAGCTAGCTCAGGTTGCAACCTTT
Source organism: Equus asinus (assembly GCF_041296235.1). Taxonomy (NCBI): domain Eukaryota; kingdom Metazoa; phylum Chordata; class Mammalia; order Perissodactyla; family Equidae; genus Equus; species Equus asinus. Next base: position 21,100 of record NW_027224876.1, on the reverse strand, counting down.
AAGCAGAAAAAAAACACAAGGGCGTGCAGACCTGGCAAAAAGGCAACAGTGAGAAATCTACCCTCTGATACCGACGAAGATGGACAACAGAGGCTAGCTCAGGTGGCAATTTTTAAGGAAAAATAAAAGGAAGTGCGTGGAGACCTGGGGAAAAAGCAACACGGAGAAATCTACCCTCTGAAACCGACGAAGATGGACCACAGAGGCTAGCTCAGGTGGCAATTTTTAAGGAAAAATAAAAGGAAGTGCGTGGAGACCTGGGGAAAAAGCAACACGGAGAAATCTACCCTCTAGAACTGAGAAAGAAGCGCAACAGAGGCTAGCTCAGGTGGCAATCTTTAAGCAAAAAAAATAAAATAAAAAAATACAATGGCGAGGAGACCCGGTCAAAAAGCAACCCTGAAAAAGGTACCCTCTGAAACTGAGGAAGCAGGGCAACAGTGCCTAGCTCAGGTGACAATCTTTAAGCAAAAGAAACACACAAGGGCGTGGGGAGCTGGCGAAAAGGCAACACTGAGAAATCCACCCTCTGAAACGGACGAAGATGGGCAACAGAGGCTAGCTCAGGTGGCAATCTTTAAGCAAAAGAAACACACAAGGGCGTGGAGACCTGGGGAAAAAGCAACACGGAGAAATCCACCCTCTGAAACTGAGGAAGATGGGCAAGAGAGGCTACCTCAGGTGGCAATCCTTAAGCAAAAACAAAGCACAAAGGCGTGGAGCCCTGGGGACAAAGCAACCCTGAAATATCTACCCTCTGAAACTGAGGAACATGGGCAAGAGAGGCTAGCTCAGGTGGCAATCGTTAATCAAAAACAAAACACAAAGGCGTGGAGACCTGGGGAAAAAGCAACCCTGAAATATCTACCCTCTGAAACTGAGGAAGATGGGCAAGAGAGGCTGGCTTCAGGTGGCAATCTTTAAGCAAAAGAAACACACAAGGGCGTGGGGAGCTGGGGAAAAGGCAACACTGAGAAATCCACCCTCTGAAACGGACGAAGATGGGCAACAGAGGCTAGCTCAGGTGGCAATCGTTAAGCAAAAACAAAACCCAAAGGCGTGGAGACCTGGGGAAAAAGCAACCCTGAAATATCTACCCTCTGAAACTGAGGAAGATGGGCAAGAGAGGCTGGCTTCAGGTGGCAATCTTTAAGCAAAAGAAACACACAAGGGCGTGGGGAGCTGGGGAAAAGGCAACACTGAGAAATCCACCCTCTGAAACGGACGAAGATGGGCAACAGAGGCTAGCTCAGGTGGCAATCGTTAAGCAAAAGAAACACACAAGGGCGTGGAGGCCTGGGGAAAAAGCAACACGGAGAAATCCACCCTCTGAAACTGAGGAACATGGGCAAAAGAAGCTAGCTCAGGTTGCAACCTTTAAGCAGAAAAAAAACACAAGGGCGTGCAGACCTGGCAAAAAGGCAACAGTGAGAAATCTACCCTCTGATACCGACGAAGATGGACAACAGAGGCTAGCTCAGGTGGCAATTTTTAAGGAAAAATAAAAGGAAGTGCGTGGAGACCTGGGGAAAAAGCAACACGGAGAAATCTACCCTCTGAAACCGACGAAGATGGACCACAGAGGCTAGCTCAGGTGGCAATTTTTAAGGAAAAATAAAAGGAAGTGCGTGGAGACCTGGGGAAAAAGCAACACGGAGAAATCTACCCTCTAGAACTGAGAAAGAAGCGCAACAGAGGCTAGCTCAGGTGGCAATCTTTAAGCAAAAAAAATAAAATAAAAAAATACAATGGCGAGGAGACCCGGTCAAAAAGCAACCCTGAAAAAGGTACCCTCTGAAACTGAGGAAGCAGGGCAACAGTGCCTAGCTCAGGTGACAATCTTTAAGCAAAAGAAACACACAAGGGCGTGGGGAGCTGGCGAAAAGGCAACACTGAGAAATCCACCCTCTGAAACGGACGAAGATGGGCAACAGAGGCTAGCTCAGGTGGCAATCTTTAAGCAAAAGAAACACACAAGGGCGTGGAGACCTGGGGAAAAAGCAACACGGAGAAATCCACCCTCTGAAACTGAGGAAGATGGGCAAGAGAGGCTACCTCAGGTGGCAATCCTTAAGCAAAAACAAAGCACAAAGGCGTGGAGCCCTGGGGACAAAGCAACCCTGAAATATCTACCCTCTGAAACTGAGGAACATGGGCAAGAGAGGCTAGCTCAGGTGGCACTCGTTAAGCAAAAACAAAACACAAAGGCGTGGAGACCTGGGGAAAAAGCAACCCTGAAATATCTACCCTCTGAAACTGAGGAAGATGGGCAAGAGAGGCTGGCTTCAGGTGGCAAACGTTAAGCAAAAGAAACACACAAGGGCGTGGAGACCTGGGGAAACAGCAACACGGAGATGTCGACCCTCTGAAACTCAGGAAGATGGGCAAGAGAGGCTAGCTCAGGTGGCAATCGTTAAGCAAAAACAAAACCCAAAGGCGTGGAGACCTGGGGAAAAAGCAACCCTGAAATATCTACCCTCTGAAACTGAGGAAGATGGGCAAGAGAGGCTGGCTTCAGGTGGCAATCTTTAAGCAAAAGAAACACACAAGGGCGTGGGGAGCTGGGGAAAAGGCAACACTGAGAAATCCACCCTCTGAAACGGACGAAGATGGGCAACAGAGGCTAGCTCAGGTGGCAATCGTTAAGCAAAAGAAACACACAAGGGCGTGGAGGCCTGGGGAAAAAGCAACACGGAGAAATCCACCCTCTGAAACTGAGGGACATGGGCAAAAGAAGCTAGCTCAGGTTGCAACCTTTAAGCAGAAAAAAAACACAAGGGCGTGCAGACCTGGCAAAAAAGCAACAGTGAGAAATCTACCCTCTGAAACCGACGAAGATGGACAACAGAGGCTAGCTCAGGTGGCAATTTTTAAGGAAAAATAAAAGGAAGTGCGTGGAGACCTGGGGAAAAAGCAACACGGAGAAATCTACCCTCTAGAACTGAGAAAGAAGCGCAACAGAGGCTAGCTCAGGTGGCAATCTTTAAGCAAAAAAAATAAAATAAAAAAATACAATGGCGAGGAGACCCGGTCAAAAAGCAACCCTGAAAAAGGTACCCTCTGAAACTGAGGAAGCAGGGCAACAGTGCCTAGCTCAGGTGACAATCTTTAAGCAAAAGAAACACACAAGGGCGTGGAGACCTGGGGAAAAAGCAACACGGAGAAATCCACCCTCTGAAACGGACGAAGATGGGCAACAGAGGCTAGCTCAGGTGGCAATCTTTAAGCAAAAGAAACACACAAGGGCGTGGAGACCTGGGGAAAAAGCAACACGGAGAAATCCACCCTCTGAAACTGAGGAAGATGGGCAAGAGAGGCTACCTCAGGTGGCAATCCTTAAGCAAAAACAAAGCACAAAGGCGTGGAGCCCTGGGGACAAAGCAACCCTGAAATATCTACCCTCTGAAACTGAGGAACATGGGCAAGAGAGGCTAGCTCAGGTGGCAATCGTTAATCAAAAACAAAACACAAAGGCGTGGAGACCTGGGGAAAAAGCAACCCTGAAATATCTACCCTCTGAAACTGAGGAAGATGGGCAAGAGAGGCTGGCTTCAGGTGGCAATCTTTAAGCAAAAGAAACACACAAGGGCGTGGGGAGCTGGGGAAAAGGCAACACTGAGAAATCCACCCTCTGAAACGGACGAAGATGGGCAACAGAGGCTAGCTCAGGTGGCAATCGTTAAGCAAAAACAAAACCCAAAGGCGTGGAGACCTGGGGAAAAAGCAACCCTGAAATATCTACCCTCTGAAACTGAGGAAGATGGGCAAGAGAGGCTGGCTTCAGGTGGCAATCTTTAAGCAAAAGAAACACACAAGGGCGTGGGGAGCTGGCGAAAAGGCAACACTGAGAAATCCACCCTCTGAAACGGACGAAGATGGGCAACAGAGGCTAGCTCAGGTGGCAATCGTTAAGCAAAAGAAACACACAAGGGCGTGGAGGCCTGGGGAAAAAGCAACACGGAGAAATCCAGCCTCTGAAACTGAGGGACATGGGCAAAAGAAGCTAGCTCAGGTTGCAACCTTTAAGCAGAAAAAAAACACAAGGGCGTGCAGACCTGGCAAAAAAGCAACAGTGAGAAATCTACCCTTTGAAACCGACGAAGATGGACAACAGAGGCTAGCTCAGGTGGCAATTTTTAAGGAAAAATAAAAGGAAGTGCGTGGAGACCTGGGGAAAAAGCAACACGGAGAAATCCACCCTCTGAAACTGAGGAAGATGGGCAAGAGAGGCTACCTCAGGTGGCAATCCTTAAGCAAAAACAAAGCACAAAGGCGTGGAGCCCTGGGGACAAAGCAACCCTGAAATATCTACCCTCTGAAACTGAGGAACATGGGCAAGAGAGGCTAGCTCAGGTGGCAATCGTTAATCAAAAACAAAACACAAAGGCGTGGAGACCTGGGGAAAAAGCAACCCTGAAATATCTACCCTCTGAAACTGAGGAAGATGGGCAAGAGAGGCTGGCTTCAGGTGGCAATCTTTAAGCAAAAGAAACACACAAGGGCGTGGGGAGCTGGGGAAAAGGCAACACTGAGAAATCCACCCTCTGAAACGGACGAAGATGGGCAACAGAGGCTAGCTCAGGTGGCAATCGTTAAGCAAAAACAAAACCCAAAGGCGTGGAGACCTGGGGAAAAAGCAACCCTGAAATATCTACCCTCTGAAACTGAGGAAGATGGGCAAGAGAGGCTGGCTTCAGGTGGCAATCTTTAAGCAAAAGAAACACACAAGGGCGTGGGGAGCTGGGGAAAAGGCAACACTGAGAAATCCACCCTCTGAAACGGACGAAGATGGGCAACAGAGGCTAGCTCAGGTGGCAATCGTTAAGCAAAAGAAACACACAAGGGCGTGGAGGCCTGGGGAAAAAGCAACACGGAGAAATCCACCCTCTGAAACTGAGGAACATGGGCAAAAGAAGCTAGCTCAGGTTGCAACCTTTAAGCAGAAAAAAAACACAAGGGCGTGCAGACCTGGCAAAAAGGCAACAGTGAGAAATCTACCCTCTGATACCGACGAAGATGGACAACAGAGGCTAGCTCAGGTGGCAATTTTTAAGGAAAAATAAAAGGAAGTGCGTGGAGACCTGGGGAAAAAGCAACACGGAGAAATCTACCCTCTGAAACCGACGAAGATGGACCACAGAGGCTAGCTCAGGTGGCAATTTTTAAGGAAAAATAAAAGGAAGTGCGTGGAGACCTGGGGAAAAAGCAACACGGAGAAATCTACCCTCTAGAACTGAGAAAGAAGCGCAACAGAGGCTAGCTCAGGTGGCAATCTTTAAGCAAAAAAAATAAAATAAAAAAATACAATGGCGAGGAGACCCGGTCAAAAAGCAACCCTGAAAAAGGTACCCTCTGAAACTGAGGAAGCAGGGCAACAGTGCCTAGCTCAGGTGACAATCTTTAAGCAAAAGAAACACACAAGGGCGTGGGGAGCTGGCGAAAAGGCAACACTGAGAAATCCACCCTCTGAAACGGACGAAGATGGGCAACAGAGGCTAGCTCAGGTGGCAATCTTTAAGCAAAAGAAACACACAAGGGCGTGGAGACCTGGGGAAAAAGCAACACGGAGAAATCCACCCTCTGAAACTGAGGAAGATGGGCAAGAGAGGCTACCTCAGGTGGCAATCCGTAAGCAAAAACAAAGCACAAAGGCGTGGAGCCCTGGGGACAAAGCAACCCTGAAATATCTACCCTCTGAAACTGAGGAACATGGGCAAGAGAGGCTAGCTCAGGTGGCAATCGTTAATCAAAAACAAAACACAAAGGCGTGGAGACCTGGGGAAAAAGCAACCCTGAAATATCTACCCTCTGAAACTGAGGAAGATGGGCAAGAGAGGCTGGCTTCAGGTGGCAATCTTTAAGCAAAAGAAACACACAAGGGCGTGGGGAGCTGGGGAAAAGGCAACACTGAGAAATCCACCCTCTGAAACGGACGAAGATGGGCAACAGAGGCTAGCTCAGGTGGCAATCGTTAAGCAAAAACAAAACCCAAAGGCGTGGAGACCTGGGGAAAAAGCAACCCTGAAATATCTACCCTCTGAAACTGAGGAAGATGGGCAAGAGAGGCTGGCTTCAGGTGGCAATCTTTAAGCAAAAGAAACACACAAGGGCGTGGGGAGCTGGCGAAAAGGCAACACTGAGAAATCCACCCTCTGAAACGGACGAAGATGGGCAACAGAGGCTAGCTCAGGTGGCAATCGTTAAGCAAAAGAAACACACAAGGGCGTGGAGGCCTGGGGAAAAAGCAACACGGAGAAATCCAGCCTCTGAAACTGAGGGACATGGGCAAAAGAAGCTAGCTCAGGTTGCAACCTTTAAGCAGAAAAAAAACACAAGGGCGTGCAGACCTGGCAAAAAAGCAACAGTGAGAAATCTACCCTCTGAAACCGACGAAGATGGACAACAGAGGCTAGCTCAGGTGGCAATTTTTAAGGAAAAATAAAAGGAAGTGCGTGGAGACCTGGGGAAAAAGCAACACGGAGAAATCCACCCTCTGAAACTGAGGAAGATGGGCAAGAGAGGCTACCTCAGGTGGCAATCCTTAAGCAAAAACAAAGCACAAAGGCGTGGAGCCCTGGGGACAAAGCAACCCTGAAATATCTACCCTCTGAAACTGAGGAACATGGGCAAGAGAGGCTAGCTCAGGTGGCAATCGTTAATCAAAAACAAAACACAAAGGCGTGGAGACCTGGGGAAAAAGCAACCCTGAAATATCTACCCTCTGAAACTGAGGAAGATGGGCAAGAGAGGCTGGCTTCAGGTGGCAATCTTTAAGCAAAAGAAACACACAAGGGCGTGGGGAGCTGGGGAAAAGGCAACACTGAGAAATCCACCCTCTGAAACGGACGAAGATGGGCAACAGAGGCTAGCTCAGGTGGCAATCGTTAAGCAAAAACAAAACCCAAAGGCGTGGAGACCTGGGGAAAAAGCAACCCTGAAATATCTACCCTCTGAAACTGAGGAAGATGGGCAAGAGAGGCTGGCTTCAGGTGGCAATCTTTAAGCAAAAGAAACACACAAGGGCGTGGGGAGCTGGGGAAAAGGCAACACTGAGAAATCCACCCTCTGAAACGGACGAAGATGGGCAACAGAGGCTAGCTCAGGTGGCAATCGTTAAGCAAAAGAAACACACAAGGGCGTGGAGGCCTGGGGAAAAAGCAACACGGAGAAATCCACCCTCTGAAACTGAGGAACATGGGCAAAAGAAGCTAGCTCAGGTTGCAACCTTTAAGCAGAAAAAAAACACAAGGGCGTGCAGACCTGGCAAAAAGGCAACAGTGAGAAATCTACCCTCTGATACCGACGAAGATGGACAACAGAGGCTAGCTCAGGTGGCAATTTTTAAGGAAAAATAAAAGGAAGTGCGTGGAGACCTGGGGAAAAAGCAACACGGAGAAATCTACCCTCTGAAACCGACGAAGATGGACCACAGAGGCTAGCTCAGGTGGCAATTTTTAAGGAAAAATAAAAGGAAGTGCGTGGAGACCTGGGGAAAAAGCAACACGGAGAAATCTACCCTCTAGAACTGAGAAAGAAGCGCAACAGAGGCTAGCTCAGGTGGCAATCTTTAAGCAAAAAAAATAAAATAAAAAAATACAATGGCGAGGAGACCCGGTCAAAAAGCAACCCTGAAAAAGGTACCCTCTGAAACTGAGGAAGCAGGGCAACAGTGCCTAGCTCAGGTGACAATCTTTAAGCAAAAGAAACACACAAGGGCGTGGGGAGCTGGCGAAAAGGCAACACTGAGAAATCCACCCTCTGAAACGGACGAAGATGGGCAACAGAGGCTAGCTCAGGTGGCAATCTTTAAGCAAAAGAAACACACAAGGGCGTGGAGACCTGGGGAAAAAGCAACACGGAGAAATCCACACTCTGAAACTGAGGAAGATGGGCAAGAGAGGCTACCTCAGGTGGCAATCCTTAAGCAAAAACAAAGCACAAAGGCGTGGAGCCCTGGGGACAAAGCAACCCTGAAATATCTACCCTCTGAAACTGAGGAACATGGGCAAGAGAGGCTAGCTCAGGTGGCACTCGTTAAGCAAAAACAAAACACAAAGGCGTGGAGACCTGGGGAAAAAGCAACCCTGAAATATCTACCCTCTGAAACTGAGGAAGATGGGCAAGAGAGGCTGGCTTCAGGTGGCAAACGTTAAGCAAAAGAAACACACAAGGGCGTGGAGACCTGGGGAAACAGCAACACGGAGATGTCGACCCTCTGAAACTCAGGAAGATGGGCAAGAGAGGCTAGCTCAGGTGGCAATCGTTAAGCAAAAACAAAACCCAAAGGCGTGGAGACCTGGGGAAAAAGCAACCCTGAAATATCTACCCTCTGAAACTGAGGAAGATGGGCAAGAGAGGCTGGCTTCAGGTGGCAATCTTTAAGCAAAAGAAACACACAAGGGCGTGGGGAGCTGGCGAAAAGGCAACACTGAGAAATCCACCCTCTGAAACGGACGAAGATGGGCAACAGAGGCTAGCTCAGGTGGCAATCGTTAAGCAAAAGAAACACACAAGGGCGTGGAGGCCTGGGGAAAAAGCAACACGGAGAAATCCACCCTCTGAAACTGAGGGACATGGGCAAAAGAAGCTAGCTCAGGTTGCAACCTTTAAGCAGAAAAAAAACACAAGGGCGTGCAGACCTGGCAAAAAAGCAACAGTGAGAAATCTACCCTCTGAAACCGACGAAGATGGACAACAGAGGCTAGCTCAGGTGGCAATTTTTAAGGAAAAATAAAAGGAAGTGCGTGGAGACCTGGGGAAAAAGCAACACGGAGAAATCTACCCTCTAGAACTGAGAAAGAAGCGCAACAGAGGCTAGCTCAGGTGGCAATCTTTAAGCAAAAAAAATAAAATAAAAAAATACAATGGCGAGGAGACCCGGTCAAAAAGCAACCCTGAAAAAGGTACCCTCTGAAACTGAGGAAGCAGGGCAACAGTGCCTAGCTCAGGTGACAATCTTTAAGCAAAAGAAACACACAAGGGCGTGGGGAGCTGGCGAAAAGGCAACACTGAGAAATCCACCCTCTGAAACGGACGAAGATGGGCAACAGAGGCTAGCTCAGGTGGCAATCTTTAAGCAAAAGAAACACACAAGGGCGTGGAGACCTGGGGAAAAAGCAACACGGAGAAATCCACCCTCTGAAACTGAGGAAGATGGGCAAGAGAGGCTACCTCAGGTGGCAATCCTTAAGCAAAAACAAAGCACAAAGGCGTGGAGCCCTGGGGACAAAGCAACCCTGAAATATCTACCCTCTGAAACTGAGGAACATGGGCAAGAGAGGCTAGCTCAGGTGGCAATCGTTAATCAAAAACAAAACACAAAGGCGTGGAGACCTGGGGAAAAAGCAACCCTGAAATATCTACCCTCTGAAACTGAGGAAGATGGGCAAGAGAGGCTGGCTTCAGGTGGCAATCTTTAAGCAAAAGAAACACACAAGGGCGTGGGGAGCTGGGGAAAAGGCAACACTGAGAAATCCACCCTCTGAAACGGACGAAGATGGGCAACAGAGGCTAGCTCAGGTGGCAATCGTTAAGCAAAAACAAAACCCAAAGGCATGGAGACCTGGGGAAAAAGCAACCCTGAAATATCTACCCTCTGAAACTGAGGAAGATGGGCAAGAGAGGCTGGCTTCAGGTGGCAATCTTTAAGCAAAAGAAACACACAAGGGCGTGGGGAGCTGGCGAAAAGGCAACACTGAGAAATCCACCCTCTGAAACGGACGAAGATGGGCAACAGAGGCTAGCTCAGGTGGCAATCGTTAAGCAAAAGAAACACACAAGGGCGTGGAGGCCTGGGGAAAAAGCAACACGGAGAAATCCAGCCTCTGAAACTGAGGGACATGGGCAAAAGAAGCTAGCTCAGGTTGCAACCTTTAAGCAGAAAAAAAACACAAGGGCGTGCAGACCTGGCAAAAAAGCAACAGTGAGAAATCTACCCTCTGAAACCGACGAAGATGGACAACAGAGGCTAGCTCAGGTGGCAATTTTTAAGGAAAAATAAAAGGAAGTGCGTGGAGACCTGGGGAAAAAGCAACACGGAGAAATCCACCCTCTGAAACTGAGGAAGATGGGCAAGAGAGGCTACCTCAGGTGGCAATCCTTAAGCAAAAACAAAGCACAAAGGCGTGGAGCCCTGGGGACAAAGCAACCCTGAAATATCTACCCTCTGAAACTGAGGAACATGGGCAAGAGAGGCTAGCTCAGGTGGCAATCGTTAATCAAAAACAAAACACAAAGGCGTGGAGACCTGGGGAAAAAGCAACCCTGAAATATCTACCCTCTGAAACTGAGGAAGATGGGCAAGAGAGGCTGGCTTCAGGTGGCAATCTTTAAGCAAAAGAAACACACAAGGGCGTGGGGAGCTGGGGAAAAGGCAACACTGAGAAATCCACCCTCTGAAACGGACGAAGATGGGCAACAGAGGCTAGCTCAGGTGGCAATCGTTAAGCAAAAACAAAACCCAAAGGCGTGGAGACCTGGGGAAAAAGCAACCCTGAAATATCTACCCTCTGAAACTGAGGAAGATGGGCAAGAGAGGCTGGCTTCAGGTGGCAATCTTTAAGCAAAAGAAACACACAAGGGCGTGGGGAGCTGGGGAAAAGGCAACACTGAGAAATCCACCCTCTGAAACGGACGAAGATGGGCAACAGAGGCTAGCTCAGGTGGCAATCGTTAAGCAAAAGAAACACACAAGGGCGTGGAGGCCTGGGGAAAAAGCAACACGGAGAAATCCACCCTCTGAAACTGAGGAACATGGGCAAAAGAAGCTAGCTCAGGTTGCAACCTTTAAGCAGAAAAAAAACACAAGGGCGTGCAGACCTGGCAAAAAGGCAACAGTGAGAAATCTACCCTCTGATACCGACGAAGATGGACAACAGAGGCTAGCTCAGGTGGCAATTTTTAAGGAAAAATAAAAGGAAGTGCGTGGAGACCTGGGGAAAAAGCAACACGGAGAAATCTACCCTCTGAAACCGACGAAGATGGACCACAGAGGCTAGCTCAGGTGGCAATTTTTAAGGAAAAATAAAAGGAAGTGCGTGGAGACCTGGGGAAAAAGCAACACGGAGAAATCTACCCTCTAGAACTGAGAAAGAAGCGCAACAGAGGCTAGCTCAGGTGGCAATCTTTAAGCAAAAAAAATAAAATAAAAAAATACAATGGCGAGGAGACCCGGTCAAAAAGCAACCCTGAAAAAGGTACCCTCTGAAACTGAGGAAGCAGGGCAACAGTGCCTAGCTCAGGTGACAATCTTTAAGCAAAAGAAACACACAAGGGCGTGGGGAGCTGGCGAAAAGGCAACACTGAGAAATCCACCCTCTGAAACGGACGAAGATGGGCAACAGAGGCTAGCTCAGGTGGCAATCTTTAAGCAAAAGAAACACACAAGGGCGTGGAGACCTGGGGAAAAAGCAACACGGAGAAATCCACCCTCTGAAACTGAGGAAGATGGGCAAGAGAGGCTACCTCAGGTGGCAATCCTTAAGCAAAAACAAAGCACAAAGGCGTGGAGCCCTGGGGACAAAGCAACCCTGAAATATCTACCCTCTGAAACTGAGGAACATGGGCAAGAGAGGCTACCTCAGGTGGCAATCGTTAAGCAAAAACAAAACCCAAAGGCGTGGAGACCTGGGGAAAAAGCAACCCTGAAATATCTACCCTCTGAAACTGAGGAAGATGGGCAAGAGAGGCTGGCTTCAGGTGGCAATCTTTAAGCAAAAGAAACACACAAGGGCGTGGGGAGCTGGGGAAAAGGCAACACTGAGAAATCCACCCTCTGAAACGGACGAAGATGGGCAAGAGAGGCTGGCTTCAGGTGGCAATCGTTAAGCAAAAGAAACACACAAGGGCGTGGAGGCCTGGGGAAAAAGCAACACGGAGAAATCCACCCTCTGAAACTGAGGGACATGGGCAAAAGAAGCTAGCTCAGGTTGCAACCTTTAAGCAGAAAAAAAACACAAGGGCGTGCAGACCTGGCAAAAAAGCAACAGTGAGAAATCTACCCTCTGAAACCGACGAAGATGGACAACAGAGGCTAGCTCAGGTGGCAATTTTTAAGGAAAAATAAAAGGAAGTGCGTGGAGACCTGGGGAAAAAGCAACACGGAGAAATCTACCCTCTAGAACTGAGAAAGAAGCGCAACAGAGGCTAGCTCACGTGGCAATCTTTAAGCAAAAAAAATAAAATAAAAAAATACAATGGCGAGGAGACCCGGTCAAAAAGCAACCCTGAAAAAGGTACCCTCTGAAACTGAGGAAGCAGGGCAACAGTGCCTAGCTCAGGTGACAATCTTTAAGCAAAAGAAACACACAAGGGCGTGGGGAGCTGGCGAAAAGGCAACACTGAGAAATCCACCCTCTGAAACGGACGAAGATGGGCAACAGAGGCTAGCTCAGGTGGCAATCTTTAAGCAAAAGAAACACACAAGGGCGTGGAGACCTGGGGAAAAAGCAACACGGAGAAATCCACCCTCTGAAACTGAGGAAGATGGGCAAGAGAGGCTACCTCAGGTGGCAATCCTTAAGCAAAAACAAAGCACAAAGGCGTGGAGCCCTGGGGACAAAGCAACCCTGAAATATCTACCCTCTGAAACTGAGGAACATGGGCAAGAGAGGCTACCTCAGGTGGCAATCGTTAAGCAAAAACAAAACCCAAAGGCGTGGAGACCTGGGGAAAAAGCAACCCTGAAATATCTACCCTCTGAAAACTGAGGAAGATGGGCAAGAGAGGCTGGCTTCAGGTGGCAATCTTTAAGCAAAAGAAACACACAAGGGCGTGGGGAGCTGGGGAAAAGGCAACACTGAGAAATCCACCCTCTGAAACGGACGAAGATGGGCAAGAGAGGCTGGCTTCAGGTGGCAATCGTTAAGCAAAAGAAACACACAAGGGCGTGGAGGCCTGGGGAAAAAGCAACACGGAGAAATCCACCCTCTGAAACTGAGGGACATGGGCAAAAGAAGCTAGCTCAGGTTGCAACCTTTAAGCAGAAAAAAAACACAAGGGCGTGCAGACCTGGCAAAAAAGCAACAGTGAGAAATCTACCCTCTGAAACCGACGAAGATGGACAACAGAGGCTAGCTCAGGTGGCAATTTTTAAGGAAAAATAAAAGGAAGTGCGTGGAGACCTGGGGAAAAAGCAACACGGAGAAATCTACCCTCTAGAACTGAGAAAGAAGCGCAACAGAGGCTAGCTCAGGTGGCAATCTTTAAGCAAAAAAAATAAAATAAAAAAATACAATGGCGAGGAGACCCGGTCAAAAAGCAACCCTGAAAAGGTACCCTCTGAAACTGAGGAAGCAGGGCAACAGTGCCTAGCTCAGGTGACAATCTTTAAGCAAAAGAAACACACAAGGGCGTGGGGAGCTGGCGAAAAGGCAACACTGAGAAATCCACCCTCTGAAAAGGACGAAGATGGGCAACAGAGGCTAGCTCAGGTGGCAATCTTTAAGCAAAAGAAACACACAAGGGCGTGGAGACCTGGGGAAAAAGCAACACGGAGAAATCCACCCTCTGAAACTGAGGAAGATGGGCAAGAGAGGCTACCTCAGGTGGCAATCGTTAAGCAAAAACAAAGCACAAAGGCGTGGAGCCTGGGGACAAAGCAACCCTGAAATATCTACCCTCTGAAACTGAGGAACATGGGCAAGAGAGGCTAGCTCAGGTGGCAATCGTTAAGCAAAAACAAAACCCAAAGGCGTGGAGACCTGGGGAAAAAGCAACCCTGAAATATCTACCCTCTGAAACTGAGGAAGATGGGCAAGAGAGGCTGGCTTCAGGTGGCAATCTTTAAGCAAAAGAAACACACAAGGGCGTGGGGAGCTGGGGAAAAGGCAACACTGAGAAATCCACCCTCTGAAACGGACGAAGATGGGCAAGAGAGGCTGGCTTCAGGTGGCAATCGTTAAGCAAAAGAAACACACAAGGGCGTGGAGGCCTGGGGAAAAAGCAACACGGAGAAATCCACCCTCTGAAACTGAGGGACATGGCAAAAGAAGCTAGCTCAGGTTGCAACCTTTAAGCAGAAAAAAAACACAAGGGCGTGCAGACCTGGCAAAAAAGCAACAGTGAGAAATCTACCCTCTGAAACCGACGAAGATGGACCACAGAGGCTAGCTCAGGTGGCAATTTTTAAGGAAAAATAAAAGGAAGTGCGTGGAGACCTGGGGAAAAAGCAACACGGAGAAATCTACCCTCTAGAACTGAGAAAGAAGCGCAACAGAGGCTAGCTCAGGTGGCAATCTTTAAGCAAAAAAAATAAAATAAAAAAATACAATGGCGAGGAGACCCGGTCAAAAAGCAACCCTGAAAAAGGTACCCTCTGAAACTGAGGAAGCAGGGCAACAGTGCCTAGCTCAGGTGACAATCTTTAAGCAAAAGAAACACACAAGGGCGTGGGGAGCTGGCGAAAAGGCAACACTGAGAAATCCACCCTCTGAAACGGACGAAGATGGGCAACAGAGGCTAGCTCAGGTGGCAATCTTTAAGCAAAAGAAACACACAAGGGCGTGGAGACCTGGGGAAAAAGCAACACGGAGAAATCCACCCTCTGAAACTGAGGAAGATGGGCAAGAGAGGCTACCTCAGGTGGCAATCCTTAAGCAAAAACAAAGCACAAAGGCGTGGAGCCCTGGGGACAAAGCAACCCTGAAATATCTACCCTCTGAAACTGAGGAACATGGGCAAGAGAGGCTAGCTCAGGTGGCAATCGTTAATCAAAAACAAAACACAAAGGCGTGGAGACCTGGGGAAAAAGCAACCCTGAAATATCTACCCTCTGAAACTGAGGAAGATGGGCAAGAGAGGCTGGCTTCAGGTGGCAATCTTTAAGCAAAAGAAACACACAAGGGCGTGGGGAGCTGGGGAAAAGGCAACACTGAGAAATCCACCCTCTGAAACGGACGAAGATGGGCAACAGAGGCTAGCTCAGGTGGCAATCGTTAAGCAAAAACAAAACCCAAAGGCGTGGAGACCTGGGGAAAAAGCAACCCTGAAATATCTACCCTCTGAACTGAGGAAGATGGGCAAGAGAGGCTGCTTCAGGTGGCAATCTTTAAGCAAAAGAAACACACAAGGGCGTGGGGAGCTGGGGAAAAGGCAACACTGAGAAATCCACCCTCTGAAACGGACGAAGATGGGCAACAGAGGCTAGCTCAGGTGGCAATCGTTAAGCAAAAGAAACACACAAGGGCGTGGAGGCCTGGGGAAAAAGCAACACGGAGAAATCCACCCTCTGAAACTGAGGAACATGGGCAAAAGAAGCTAGCTCAGGTTGCAACCTTTAAGCAGAAAAAAAACACAAGGGCGTGCAGACCTGGCAAAAAGGCAACAGTGAGAAATCTACCCTCTGATACCGACGAAGATGGACAACAGAGGCTAGCTCAGGTGGCAATTTTTAAGGAAAAATAAAAGGAAGTGCGTGGAGACCTGGGGAAAAAGCAACACGGAGAAATCTACCCTCTGAAACCGACGAAGATGGACCACAGAGGCTAGCTCAGGTGGCAATTTTTAAGGAAAAATAAAAGGAAGTGCGTGGAGACCTGGGGAAAAAGCAACACGGAGAAATCTACCCTCTAGAACTGAGAAAGAAGCGCAACAGAGGCTAGCTCAGGTGGCAATCTTTAAGCAAAAAAAATAAAATAAAAAAATACAATGGCGAGGAGACCCGGTCAAAAAGCAACCCTGAAAAAGGTACCCTCTGAAACTGAGGAAGCAGGGCAACAGTGCCTAGCTCAGGTGACAATCTTTAAGCAAAAGAAACACACAAGGGCGTGGGAGCTGGCGAAAAGGCAACACTGAGAAATCCACCCTCTGAAACGGACGAAGATGGGCAACAGAGGCTAGCTCAGGTGGCAATCTTTAAGCAAAAGAAACACACAAGGGCGTGGAGACCTGGGGAAAAAGCAACACGGAGAAATCCACCCTCTGAAACTGAGGAAGATGGGCAAGAGAGGCTACCTCAGGTGGCAATCCTTAAGCAAAAACAAAGCACAAAGGCGTGGAGCCCTGGGGACAAAGCAACCCTGAAATATCTACCCTCTGAAACTGAGGAACATGGGCAAGAGAGGCTACCTCAGGTGGCAATCGTTAAGCAAAAACAAAACCCAAAGGCGTGGAGACCTGGGGAAAAAGCAACCCTGAAATATCTACCCTCTGAAACTGAGGAAGATGGGCAAGAGAGGCTGGCTTCAGGTGGCAATCTTTAAGCAAAAGAAACACACAAGGGCGTGGGGAGCTGGGGAAAAGGCAACACTGAGAAATCCACCCTCTGAAACGGACGAAGATGGGCAAGAGAGGCTGGCTTCAGGTGGCAATCGTTAAGCAAAAGAAACACACAAGGGCGTGGAGGCCTGGGGAAAAAGCAACACGGAGAAATCCACCCTCTGAAACTGAGGGACATGGGCAAAAGAAGCTAGCTCAGGTTGCAACCTTTAAGCAGAAAAAAAACACAAGGGCGTGCAGACCTGGCAAAAAAGCAACAGTGAGAAATCTACCCTCTGAAACCGACGAAGATGGACAACAGAGGCTAGCTCAGGTGGCAATTTTTAAGGAAAAATAAAAGGAAGTGCGTGGAGACCTGGGGAAAAAGCAACACGGAGAAATCTACCCTCTAGAACTGAGAAAGAAGCGCAACAGAGGCTAGCTCAGGTGGCAATCTTTAAGCAAAAAAAATAAAATAAAAAAATACAATGGCGAGGAGACCCGGTCAAAAAGCAACCCTGAAAAAGGTACCCTCTGAAACTGAGGAAGCAGGGCAACAGTGCTAGCTCAGGGGGCAACCTTTAAGCAAAAGAAACGCACAAGGGCGTGGGGAGCTGGCGAAAAGGCAACACTGAGAAATCCATCCTCTGAAAAGGACGAAGATGGGCAACAGAGGCTAGCTCAGGTGGCAATCTTTAAGCAAAAGAAACACACAAGGGCGTGGAGACCTGGGGAAAAAGCAACACGGAGAAATCCACCCTCTGAAACTGAGGAAGATGGGCAAGAGAGGCTACCTCAGGTGGCAATCCTTAAGCAAAAACAAAGCACAAAGGCGTGGAGCCCTGGGGACAAAGCAACCCTGAAATATCTACCCTCTGAAACTGAGGAACATGGGCAAGAGAGGCTAGCTCAGGTGGCAATCGTTAAGCAAAAACAAAACCCAAAGGCGTGGAGACCTGGGAAAAAGCAACCCTGAAATATCTACCCTCTGAAACTGAGGAAGATGGGCAAGAGAGGCTGGCTTCAGGTGGCAATCTTTAAGCAAAAGAAACACACAAGGGCGTGGGGAGCTGGGGAAAAGGCAACACTGAGAAATCCACCCTCTGAAACGGACGAAGATGGGCAAGAGAGGCTGGCTTCAGTTGGCAATCGTTAAGCAAAAGAAACACACAAGGGCGTGGAGGCCTGGGGAAAAAGCAACACGGAGAAATCCACCCTCTGAAACTGAGGGACATGGGCAAAAGAAGCTAGCTCAGGTTGCAACCTTTAAGCAGAAAAAAAACACAAGGGCGTGCAGACCTGGCAAAAAAGCAACAGTGAGAAATCTACCCTCTGAAACCGACGAAGATGGACCACAGAGGCTAGCTCAGGTGGCAATTTTTAAGGAAAAATAAAAGGAAGTGCGTGGAGACCTGGGGAAAAAGCAACACGGAGAAATCTACCCTCTAGAACTGAGAAAGAAGCGCAACAGAGGCTAGCTCAGGTGGCAATCTTTAAGCAAAAAAAATAAATAAAAAAATACAATGGCGAGGAGACCGGTCAAAAAGCACCCTGAAAAAGGTACCCTCTGAAACTGAGGAAGCAGGGCAACAGTGCCTAGCTCAGGTGACAATCTTTAAGCAAAAGAAACACACAAGGGCGTGGGGAGCTGGCGAAAAGGCAACACTGAGAATCCACCCTCTGAAACGGACGAAGATGGGCAACAGAGGCTAGCTCAGGTGGCAATCTTTAAGCCAAAGAAACACACAAGGGTGTGGAGACCTGGGGAAAAAGCACACGAGAAATCCACCCTCTGAAACTGAGGAACATGGGCAAAAGAAGGTAGCTCAGGTTGCAGCCTTCAAGCAGAAAAAAAAAAGACGCAAGGGCGTGGAGAGCTGGCGAAAAAGCAACACTGAGAAATCTACCCTCTGAAACCGAAGAAGATGGGCAACAGAGGCTAGCTCAGGTGGCAATCTTTAAGCAAAAAAAAAAAAATAAAAAAATACAATGGCGAGGAGACCCGGTCAAAAAGCAACCCTGAAAAAGGTACCCTCTGAAACTGAGGAAGCAGCGCAACAGTGCTAGCTCAGGTGACAATCTTTAAGCAAAAAAAAAAAACAAAAAACAAAAAACAAAAAACAAAACCCACAATGGAGTGGAGACCCGGGGGAAATCAACACTGAAAAATACAAAAAGAATGGAAGACCAATAGACAGAGCAGGCACTTTCACCTGGGGTGGAGGAGGTACGCATGGATGACCGATAAGCGCATGAAAAGATGTGAGCTGTTCCCTGGAAAAGCAAGTGAGAAAATTAGAGGGAGACATTGTGGGGACACATGGGTGAGACTGCTTCTTCCAAATACCGGAACAGGATCAAACTGCTAGTCAGGTCGCGGAGAAGCCAAGTCAGTCACTCACGCTCACTGGTGGTGAAGGGAAACGGTATGGCCTCTGTGAAAAAGGGCGTGGCGGGTTCCAAAACTGACACGCCCCGGAAACAACCACCGAAAGTGGCAACCTACATAAGCCTTTGGTGTATCTTGCCTCCTAAGAGCGTCTGTATGTAGCTGGAGCCTTGGGTCGTTAAGGCTTCCACAGTGATCTGTGGTGGGTGGGTGGGGGGGGGGCCTTGGGCCCTGGGGGGTCTCCGCTGGACCTCCAGGAAGTCAGCTTTTGTGGAGTCCCGTGAGTCCTTCCAGGGAGGGAGGCATCCAACCCGAGGGTGGTCTGGAGGGCACCACTCCCACCACTCCCGGGGGCTGGGGCGGGGGGCGGGGTGGGGGCTGCGGCCACGTTCCTGTTCATTCACACAGAATCCGGGGCATGAATGTTCTTAGCAGCTCTGTTCCACACAGCCCCACACTGGAAACCACACAGACGTCCTGCGAGTCCCATCCCTTGCTCATGTCGCCGGGGCTCCGGAGGAGGGCCACTCTGTAAAAGCGGCCGCCAGATGGCGCCCAACGACCGGCGCGGAGGGGTCAGCGGGAGGGAACCGGGTCACCAGCCAGCGAGAGTGCACAGCCTGAGCCCACCGCCGGGTCAGGTCTCTCTCTGTCTCTGTCTCTGTCTCTGTCTCTCTCTGTCTCTGTCTCTGTCTCTGTCTCTCTCTGTCTCTCTCTCTTTCTCTCTGGGCCCGCTTGGGGCGGGCGGGAGGGTCACCACGTGAGGCCCCAGGGTGTCCACCTCGGAGCTCCCAGGCAGCACAGGGCAACCCTGGGTGCAGAAGGAGGTGTTGGAAAATCGGCGGGGAGGGGGGTGGGGTGGGTGGGCTTGCCAGGAAGGGGACAGACTCCCCACGTGACTTCTGGGCCGGGCCGGGCGCGGGGCTGCCGGCTGGCTGACGCGGACAGGTGGAAAAGTCCCCGGAGATGCCACGGGGCAGGCCGGGGCTGCCGGCCCCCGCTTCCCGGAGCGGCCCGAGCACTTCCCGGGCTCCGGGAGGACTTAGAAAATCACGGCGGGGTGGGGGGGTGGGGGTCGCTGTCAAACCGAAACCATGCACGTCATCAGAGAAGGACCGTGACGACGGAGGAATTGTCCGCAGTCTGTCAGGAATTGTGTGCAGCCTGTCACTTCCGGCCCAGAGGGTCTCTCTAAGGCAGACGGACAGACAGAGCCCACAAGTCGTAGAGGAAAGGACCGAGCCGCTTGGCCGCGGAAAAGTTTACAACACAAAACAGGTCTCCCTCGCACGGGG
Source organism: Equus asinus (assembly GCF_041296235.1). NCBI lineage: Eukaryota > Metazoa > Chordata > Mammalia > Perissodactyla > Equidae > Equus > Equus asinus. Next base: position 1,222 of record NW_027224876.1, on the reverse strand, counting down.
CCACAGCAAAGCCCAAAGACGACACACGGGGGGGAGCATGGGTGCAGATGCACGTGTGGTGATAAGAATATGGATTTCAGCAGGGCTTCCCGTCCTCATCAACAAGCAGAAGCACCAAATGGTGGGGGTTGGGGGGCAGAGACCTCACAGCCATTCCCTCCACAAATCGAGTTCCCCGGGACATCCTCACAGCGCCGTGCTGAGTGTGTGTGGGTGTTTAAAATGGAGTAAATGTGGACGTGGAACTGCTCCGTGAAACCAAAATAACAACAGTCGTAGATCTTCTTTGGTCATTTAGAAAATTCTTTTTTTTTTTTCCCCCCAGCGGTGCACGTATTTCCCTTCCAAAAAAGAAGAACGGGAAAGGAGATGTTAAAGGCAAGCAGAGAGAGGAAAACTGTTGCAAAACAAAAGCTGAGCTCCCGTCCGAGGGAGGCCTCCTCCATTGGAGGCCTAGGAAATCATTCTGACAAAATGGAGGATCTCTGTCTTTGGTGTCGATTCCCTCAGAGGTCAAGAGAAACCTTTTCCAATGTCTTTATCAGGAGGAGACTAGAAGTTAGAGAAAAGTATCCTTTCGGGAGTGAGAAAAACAAATTCTGATTTTGCATCAGCTTCCCTCCGATCTTGAAACTCATTGACTTGATTCCATTCTGTCGACGGAAATAATCCGGAACCAATCTATCCGTGAAAATCGGGGTGCGTTTATTCTGAGCTGAAATGTGAGGACTGTGGCCCGGGGCCTTTCTTCCCGAAGGAAGAGAGGGTTCCCGGGAAGTGGGGTGTACAGAGTGCTTCTAGACCCCCAGAGAGGACGTTTCACATAGGATCGAAAGGTCCCTTGGATGATAGTCGCGAGACTGCTCTGTCGGCACAGCGATCGACAGACACTGCTGGGTGGCAGGTCTGTTGTCTGGGCCTGGGTGGTCACAGGGGAGCCGGATGGTCAAAGGTGAGCGCAACCATCCGCTCCTAGCCTAAGGAAAGATGCCTCTCCTTAAGGAAAGGCCCGAGCACGGGGAAGCTGCTCCTTTCCCTTAAGGGCATTGGTTCTTGCCGTAGGAAATGTGTAAAGCGGATCTACGATGCGATGCGTGCTCGACGGCCACGTCAGGCCCTTTTCGAAAAACACTGTCAGGCCGAATTAGGCCGACACCCAATGGCTTCCTCATAGACTCCCATAGATCCTATCGCTCGCCATTTCTATCTGTCCACTCGTTCC
>NW_027224875.1:22500-49470 GCF_041296235.1 Equus asinus | reverse complement strand
CCCAGGCCTCCACGCCCTTGTGTGTTTCTTTTGCTTAACGATTGCCACCTGAGCTAGCCTCTGTTGCCCATCTTCGTCCGTTTCAGAGGGTGGATTTCTCAGTGTTGCCTTTTCGCCAGCTCCCCACGCCCTTGTGTGTTTCTTTTGCTTAAAGATTGCCACCTGAAGCCAGCCTCTCTTGCCCATCTTCCTCAGTTTCAGAGGGTAGATATTTCAGGGTTGCTTTTTCCCCAGGTCTCCACGCCTTTGTGTTTTGTTTTTGCTTAACGAGTGCCACCTGAGCTAGCCTCTCTTGCCCATGTTCCTCAGTTTCAGAGGGTAGATATTTCAGGGTTGCTTTGTCCCCAGGGCTCCACGCCTTTGTGCTTTGTTTTTGCTTAAGGATTGCCACCTGAGGTAGCCTCTGTTGCCCATCTTAGTCCGTTTCAGAGGGTGGATTTCTCAGTGTTGCCTTTTCGCCAGCTCCCCACGCCCTTGTGTGTTTCTTTTGCTTAAAGATTGTCACCTGAGCTAGGCACTGTTGCCCTGCTTCCTCAGTTTCAGAGGGTACCTTTTTCAGGGTTGCTTTTTGACCGGCTCTCCTCGCCATTGTATTTTTTTATTTTATTTTTTTTGCTTAAAGATTGCCACCTGAGCTAGCCTCTGTTGCCCATCTTCGTCCGTTTCAGAGGGTGGATTTCTCAGTGTTGCCTTTTCGCCAGCTCCCCACGCCCTTGTGTGTTTCTTTTGCTTAAAGATTGTCACCTGAGCTAGGCACTGTTGCCCTGCTTCTTCAGTTTCAGAGGGTGCCTTTTTCAGGGTTGCTTTTTGACCGGGTCTCCTCGCCATTGTATTTTTTTATTTTATTTTTTTTGCTTAAAGATTGCCACCTGAGCTAGCCTCTGTTGCCCATCTTCGTCCGTTTCAGAGGGTGGATTTCTCAGTGTTGCCTTTTCGCCAGCTCCCCACGCCCTTGTGTGTTTCTTTTGCTTAAAGATTGTCACCTGAGCTAGGCACTGTTGCCCTGCTTCCTCAGTTTCAGAGGGTACCTTTTTCAGGGTTGCTTTTTGACCGGCTCTCCTCGCCATTGTATTTTTTTATTTTATTTTTTTTGCTTAAAGATTGCCACCTGAGCTAGCCTCTGTTGCCCATCTTCGTCCGTTTCAGAGGGTGGATTTCTCAGTGTTGCCTTTTCGCCAGCTCCCCACGCCCTTGTGTGTTTCTTTTGCTTAAAGATTGCCACCTGAAGCCAGCCTCTCTTGCCCATCTTCCTCAGTTTCAGAGGGTAGATATTTCAGGGTTGCTTTTTCCCCAGGTCTCCACGCCTTTGTGTTTTGTTTTTGCTTAACGAGTGCCACCTGAGCTAGCCTCTCTTGCCCATGTTCCTCAGTTTCAGAGGGTAGATATTTCAGGGTTGCTATGTCCCCAGGGCTCCACGCCTTTGTGCTTTGTTTTTGCTTAAGGATTGCCACCTGAGGTAGCCTCTCTTGCCCATCTTCCTCAGTTTCAGAGGGTGGATTTCTCCGTCTTGCTTTTTCCCCAGGTCTCCACGCCCTTGTGTGTTTCTTTTGCTTAAAGATTGCCACCTGAGCTAGCCTCTGTTGCCCATCTTCGTCCGTTTCAGAGGGTGGATTTCTCAGTGTTGCCTTTTCGCCAGCTCCCCACGCCCTTGTGTGTTTCTTTTGCTTAAAGATTGTCACCTGAGCTAGGCACTGTTGCCCTGCTTCCTCAGTTTCAGAGGGTACCTTTTTCAGGGTTGCTTTTTGACCGGCTCTCCTCGCCATTGTATTTTTTATTTTATTTTTTTTGCTTAAAGATTGCCACCTGAGCTAGCCTCTGTTGCCCATCTTCGTCCGTTTCAGAGGGTGGATTTCTCAGTGTTGCCTTTTCGCCAGCTCCCCACGCCCTTGTGTGTTTCTTTTGCTTAAAGATTGTCACCTGAGCTAGGCACTGTTGCCCTGCTTCTTCAGTTTCAGAGGGTGCCTTTTTCAGGGTTGCTTTTTGACCGGGTCTCCTCGCCATTGTATTTTTTTATTTTATTTTTTTTGCTTAAAGATTGCCACCTGAGCTAGCCTCTGTTGCCCATCTTCGTCCGTTTCAGAGGGTGGATTTCTCAGTGTTGCCTTTTCGCCAGCTCCCCACGCCCTTGTGTGTTTCTTTTGCTTAAAGATTGTCACCTGAGCTAGGCACTGTTGCCCTGCTTCCTCAGTTTCAGAGGGTACCTTTTTCAGGGTTGCTTTTGACCGGGTCTCCTCGCCATTGTATTTTTTTATTTTATTTTTTTTTGCTTAAAGATTGCCACCTGAGCTAGCCTCTGTTGCGCTTCTTTCTCAGTTTCAGAGGGTAGATTTCCCCGTGTTGCTTTTTCCCCAGGTCTCCACGCACTTCCTTTTATTTTTCCTTAAAAATTGCCACCTGAGCTAGCCTCTGTTGCCCATCTTCGTCGGTTTCAGAGGGGTAGATTTCTCACTGTTGCTTTTTTGCCAGGTCTGCACGCCCTTGTGTTTTTTTTCTGCTTAAAGGTTGCAACCTGAGCTAGCTTCTTTTGCCCATGTTCCTCAGTTTCAGAGGGTGGATTTCTCCGTGTTGCTTTTTCCCCAGGCCTCCACGCCCTTGTGTGTTTCTTTTGCTTAACGATTGCCACCTGAGCTAGCCTCTGTTGCCCATCTTCGTCCGTTTCAGAGGGTGGATTTCTCAGTGTTGCCTTTTCGCCAGCTCCCCACGCCCTTGTGTGTTTCTTTTGCTTAAAGATTGCCACCTGAGCTAGCCTCTGTTGCCCATCTTCGTCCGTTTCAGAGGGTGGATTTCTCAGTGTTGCCTTTTCGCCAGCTCCCCACGCCCTTGTGTGTTTCTTTTGCTTAAAGATTGTCACCTGAGCTAGGCACTGTTGCCCTGCTTCCTCAGTTTCAGAGGGTACCTTTTTCAGGGTTGCTTTTTGACCGGCTCTCCTCGCCATTGTATTTTTTTATTTTATTTTTTTTGCTTAAGATTGCCACCTGAGCTAGCCTCTGTTGCCCATCTTCGTCCGTTTCAGAGGGTGGATTTCTCAGTGTTGCCTTTTCGCCAGCTCCCCACGCCCTTGTGTGTTTCTTTTGCTTAAAGATTGTCACCTGAGCTAGGCACTGTTGCCCTGCTTCTTCAGTTTCAGAGGGTGCCTTTTTCAGGGTTGCTTTTTGACCGGGTCTCCTCGCCTTTATTTTATTTTTTTTGCTTAAAGATGCCACCTGAGCTAGCCTCTGTTGCCCATCTTCGTCCGTTTCAGAGGGTGGATTTCTCAGTGTTGCCTTTTCGCCAGCTCCCCACGCCCTTGTGTGTTTCTTTTGCTTAAAGATTGTCACCTGAGCTAGGCACTGTTGCCCTGCTTCCTCAGTTTCAGAGGGTACCTTTTTCAGGGTTGCTTTTTGACCGGTCTCCTCGCCATTGTTTATTTTTTTTTGCTTAAAGATTGCCACCTGAGCTAGCCTCTGTTGCGCTTCTTTCTCAGTTTCAGAGGGTAGATTTCCCCGTGTTGCTTTTTCCCCAGGTCTCCACGCACTTCCTTTTATTTTTCCTTAAAAATTGCCACCTGAGCTAGCCTCTGTTGCCCATCTTCGTCCGTTTCAGAGGGTGGATTTCTCAGTGTTGCCTTTTCGCCAGCTCCCCACGCCCTTGTGTGTTTCTTTTGCTTAAAGATTGTCACCTGAGCTAGGCACTGTTGCCCTGCTTCCTCAGTTTCAGAGGGTACCTTTTTCAGGGTTGCTTTTTGACCGGGTCTCCTCGCCATTGTGTGTTTCTTTTGCTTAACGATTGCCACCTGAGCTAGCCTCTGTTGCCCATCTTCGTCCGTTTCAGAGGGTGGATTTCTCAGTGTTGCCTTTTCGCCAGCTCCCCACGCCCTTGTGTGTTTCTTTTGCTTAAAGATTGCCACCTGAAGCCAGCCTCTCTTGCCCATCTTCCTCAGTTTCAGAGGGTAGATATTTCAGGGTTGCTTTTTCCCCAGGTCTCCACGCCTTTGTGTTTTGTTTTTGCTTAACGAGTGCCACCTGAGCTAGCCTCTCTTGCCCATGTTCCTCAGTTTCAGAGGGTAGATATTTCAGGGTTGCTTTGTCCCCAGGGCTCCACGCCTTTGTGCTTTGTTTTTGCTTAAGGATTGCCACCTGAGGTAGCCTCTCTTGCCCATCTTCCTCAGTTTCAGAGGGTGGATTTCTCCGTGTTGCTTTTTCCCCAGGTCTCCACGCCCTTGTGTGTTTCTTTTGCTTAAAGATTGCCACCTGAGCTAGCCTCTGTTGCCCATCTTCCTCAGTTTCAGAGGGTAGATATTTCAGGGTTGCTTTTTCCCCAGGTCTCCACGCCTTTGTGTTTTGTTTTTGCTTAACGAGTGCCACCTGAGCTAGCCTCTCTTGCCCATGTTCCTCAGTTTCAGAGGGTAGATATTTCAGGGTTGCTTTGTCCCCAGGGCTCCACGCCTTTGTGCTTTGTTTTTGCTTAAGGATTGCCACCTGAGGTAGCCTCTCTTGCCCATCTTCCTCAGTTTCAGAGGGTGGATTTCTCCGTGTTGCTTTTTCCCCAGGTCTCCACGCCCTTGTGTGTTTCTTTTGCTTAAAGATTGCCACCTGAGCTAGCCTCTGTTGCCCATCTTCCTCAGTTTCAGAGGGTAGATATTTCAGGGTTGCTTTTTCCCCAGGTCTCCACGCCTTTGTGTTTTGTTTTTGCTTAACGAGTGCCACCTGAGCTAGCCTCTCTTGCCCATGTTCCTCAGTTTCAGAGGGTAGATATTTCAGGGTTGCTTTGTCCCCAGGGCTCCACGCCTTTGTGCTTTGTTTTTGCTTAAGGATTGCCACCTGAGGTAGCCTCTGTTGCCCATCTTAGTCCGTTTCAGAGGGTGGATTTCTCAGTGTTGCCTTTTCGCCAGCTCCCCACGCCCTTGTGTGTTTCTTTTGCTTAAAGATTGTCACCTGAGCTAGGCACTGTTGCCCTGCTTCTTCAGTTTCAGAGGGTACCTTTTTCAGGGTTGCTTTTTGACCGGCTCTCCTCGCCATTGTATTTTTTTATTTTATTTTTTTTTGCTTAAAGATTGCCACCTGAGCTAGCCTCTGTTGCGCTTCTTTCTCAGTTTCAGAGGGTAGATTTCCCCGTGTTGCTTTTTCCCCAGGTCTCCACGCACTTCCTTTTATTTTTCCTTAAAAATTGCCACCTGAGCTAGCCTCTGTTGCCCATCTTCGTCGGTTTCAGAGGGTAGATTTCTCACTGTTGCTTTTTTGCCAGGTCTGCACGCCCTTGTGTTTTTTTTCTGCTTAAAGGTTGCAACCTGAGCTAGCTTCTTTTGCCCATGTTCCTCAGTTTCAGAGGGTGGATTTCTCCGTGTTGCTTTTTCCCCAGGCCTCCACGCCCTTGTGTGTTTCTTTTGCTTAACGATTGCCACCTGAGCTAGCCTCTGTTGCCCATCTTCGTCCGTTTCAGAGGGTGGATTTCTCAGTGTTGCCTTTTCGCCAGCTCCCCACGCCCTTGTGTGTTTCTTTTGCTTAAAGATTGCCACCTGAAGCCAGCCTCTCTTGCCCATCTTCCTCAGTTTCAGAGGGTAGATATTTCAGGGTTGCTTTTTCCCCAGGTCTCCACGCCTTTGTGTTTTGTTTTTGCTTAACGAGTGCCACCTGAGCTAGCCTCTCTTGCCCATGTTCCTCAGTTTCAGAGGGTAGATATTTCAGGGTTGCTTTGTCCCCAGGGCTCCACGCCTTTGTGCTTTGTTTTTGCTTAAGGATTGCCACCTGAGGTAGCCTCTGTTGCCCATCTTAGTCCGTTTCAGAGGGTGGATTTCTCAGTGTTGCCTTTTCGCCAGCTCCCCACGCCCTTGTGTGTTTCTTTTGCTTAAAGATTGTCACCTGAGCTAGGCACTGTTGCCCTGCTTCCTCAGTTTCAGAGGGTACCTTTTTCAGGGTTGCTTTTTGACCGGCTCTCCTCGCCATTGTATTTTTTTATTTTATTTTTTTTGCTTAAAGATTGCCACCTGAGCTAGCCTCTGTTGCCCATCTTCGTCCGTTTCAGAGGGTGGATTTCTCAGTGTTGCCTTTTCGCCAGCTCCCCACGCCCTTGTGTGTTTCTTTTGCTTAAAGATTGTCACCTGAGCTAGGCACTGTTGCCCTGCTTCTTCAGTTTCAGAGGGTGCCTTTTTCAGGGTTGCTTTTTGACCGGGTCTCCTCGCCATTGTATTTTTTTATTTTATTTTTTTTGCTTAAAGATTGCCACCTGAGCTAGCCTCTGTTGCCCATCTTCGTCCGTTTCAGAGGGTGGATTTCTCAGTGTTGCCTTTTCGCCAGCTCCCCACGCCCTTGTGTGTTTCTTTTGCTTAAAGATTGTCACCTGAGCTAGGCACTGTTGCCCTGCTTCCTCAGTTTCAGAGGGTACCTTTTTCAGGGTTGCTTTTTGACCGGCTCTCCTCGCCATTGTATTTTTTTATTTTATTTTTTTTGCTTAAAGATTGCCACCTGAGCTAGCCTCTGTTGCCCATCTTCGTCCGTTTCAGAGGGTGGATTTCTCAGTGTTGCCTTTTCGCCAGCTCCCCACGCCCTTGTGTGTTTCTTTTGCTTAAAGATTGCCACCTGAAGCCAGCCTCTCTTGCCCATCTTCCTCAGTTTCAGAGGGTAGATATTTCAGGGTTGCTTTTTCCCCAGGTCTCCACGCCTTTGTGTTTTGTTTTTGCTTAACGAGTGCCACCTGAGCTAGCCTCTCTTGCCCATGTTCCTCAGTTTCAGAGGGTAGATATTTCAGGGTTGCTATGTCCCCAGGGCTCCACGCCTTTGTGCTTTGTTTTTGCTTAAGGATTGCCACCTGAGGTAGCCTCTCTTGCCCATCTTCCTCAGTTTCAGAGGGTGGATTTCTCCGTCTTGCTTTTTCCCCAGGTCTCCACGCCCTTGTGTGTTTCTTTTGCTTAAAGATTGCCACCTGAGCTAGCCTCTGTTGCCCATCTTCGTCCGTTTCAGAGGGTGGATTTCTCAGTGTTGCCTTTTCGCCAGCTCCCCACGCCCTTGTGTGTTTCTTTTGCTTAAAGATTGTCACCTGAGCTAGGCACTGTTGCCCTGCTTCCTCAGTTTCAGAGGGTACCTTTTTCAGGGTTGCTTTTTGACCGGCTCTCCTCGCCATTGTATTTTTTTATTTTATTTTTTTTGCTTAAAGATTGCCACCTGAGCTAGCCTCTGTTGCCCATCTTCGTCCGTTTCAGAGGGTGGATTTCTCAGTGTTGCCTTTTCGCCAGCTCCCCACGCCCTTGTGTGTTTCTTTTGCTTAAAGATTGTCACCTGAGCTAGGCACTGTTGCCCTGCTTCTTCAGTTTCAGAGGGTGCCTTTTTCAGGGTTGCTTTTTGACCGGGTCTCCTCGCCATTGTATTTTTTTATTTTATTTTTTTTGCTTAAAGATTGCCACCTGAGCTAGCCTCTGTTGCCCATCTTCGTCCGTTTCAGAGGGTGGATTTCTCAGTGTTGCCTTTTCGCCAGCTCCCCACGCCCTTGTGTGTTTCTTTTGCTTAAAGATTGTCACCTGAGCTAGGCACTGTTGCCCTGCTTCCTCAGTTTCAGAGGGTACCTTTTTCAGGGTTGCTTTTTGACCGGGTCTCCTCGCCATTGTATTTTTTTATTTTATTTTTTTTTGCTTAAAGATTGCCACCTGAGCTAGCCTCTGTTGCGCTTCTTTCTCAGTTTCAGAGGGTAGATTTCCCCGTGTTGCTTTTTCCCCAGGTCTCCACGCACTTCCTTTTATTTTTCCTTAAAAATTGCCACCTGAGCTAGCCTCTGTTGCCCATCTTCGTCGGTTTCAGAGGGTAGATTTCTCACTGTTGCTTTTTTGCCAGGTCTGCACGCCCTTGTGTTTTTTTTCTGCTTAAAGGTTGCAACCTGAGCTAGCTTCTTTTGCCCATGTTCCTCAGTTTCAGAGGGTGGATTTCTCCGTGTTGCTTTTTCCCCAGGCCTCCACGCCCTTGTGTGTTTCTTTTGCTTAACGATTGCCACCTGAGCTAGCCTCTGTTGCCCATCTTCGTCCGTTTCAGAGGGTGGATTTCTCAGTGTTGCCTTTTCGCCAGCTCCCCACGCCCTTGTGTGTTTCTTTTGCTTAAAGATTGCCACCTGAAGCCAGCCTCTCTTGCCCATCTTCCTCAGTTTCAGAGGGTAGATATTTCAGGGTTGCTTTTTCCCCAGGTCTCCACGCCTTTGTGTTTTGTTTTTGCTTAACGAGTGCCACCTGAGCTAGCCTCTCTTGCCCATGTTCCTCAGTTTCAGAGGGTAGATATTTCAGGGTTGCTTTGTCCCCAGGGCTCCACGCCTTTGTGCTTTGTTTTTGCTTAAGGATTGCCACCTGAGGTAGCCTCTCTTGCCCATCTTCCTCAGTTTCAGAGGGTGGATTTCTCCGTGTTGCTTTTTCCCCAGGTCTCCACGCCCTTGTGTGTTTCTTTTGCTTAAAGATTGCCACCTGAGCTAGCCTCTGTTGCCCATCTTCCTCAGTTTCAGAGGGTAGATATTTCAGGGTTGCTTTTTCCCCAGGTCTCCACGCCTTTGTGTTTTGTTTTTGCTTAACGAGTGCCACCTGAGCTAGCCTCTCTTGCCCATGTTCCTCAGTTTCAGAGGGTAGATATTTCAGGGTTGCTTTGTCCCCAGGGCTCCACGCCTTTGTGCTTTGTTTTTGCTTAAGGATTGCCACCTGAGGTAGCCTCTGTTGCCCATCTTAGTCCGTTTCAGAGGGTGGATTTCTCAGTGTTGCCTTTTCGCCAGCTCCCCACGCCCTTGTGTGTTTCTTTTGCTTAAAGATTGTCACCTGAGCTAGGCACTGTTGCCCTGCTTCTTCAGTTTCAGAGGGTACCTTTTTCAGGGTTGCTTTTTGACCGGCTCTCCTCGCCATTGTATTTTTTTATTTTATTTTTTTTGCTTAAAGATTGCCACCTGAGCTAGCCTCTGTTGCCCATCTTCGTCCGTTTCAGAGGGTGGATTTCTCAGTGTTGCCTTTTCGCCAGCTCCCCACGCCCTTGTGTGTTTCTTTTGCTTAAAGATTGTCACCTGAGCTAGGCACTGTTGCCCTGCTTCCTCAGTTTCAGAGGGTACCTTTTTCAGGGTTGCTTTTTGACCGGGTCTCCTCGCCATTGTATTTTTTTATTTTATTTTTTTTTGCTTAAAGATTGCCACCTGAGCTAGCCTCTGTTGCGCTTCTTTCTCAGTTTCAGAGGGTAGATTTCCCCGTGTTGCTTTTTCCCCAGGTCTCCACGCACTTCCTTTTATTTTTCCTTAAAAATTGCCACCTGAGCTAGCCTCTGTTGCCCATCTTCGTCGGTTTCAGAGGGTAGATTTCTCACTGTTGCTTTTTTGCCAGGTCTGCACGCCCTTGTGTTTTTTTTCTGCTTAAAGGTTGCAACCTGAGCTAGCTTCTTTTGCCCATGTTCCTCAGTTTCAGAGGGTGGATTTCTCCGTGTTGCTTTTTCCCCAGGCCTCCACGCCCTTGTGTGTTTCTTTTGCTTAACGATTGCCACCTGAGCTAGCCTCTGTTGCCCATCTTCGTCCGTTTCAGAGGGTGGATTTCTCAGTGTTGCCTTTTCCCCAGCTCCCCACGCCCTTGTGTGTTTCTTTTGCTTAAAGATTGCCACCTGAAGCCAGCCTCTCTTGCCCATCTTCCTCAGTTTCAGAGGGTAGATATTTCAGGGTTGCTTTTTCCCCAGGTCTCCACGCCTTTGTGTTTTGTTTTTGCTTAACGAGTGCCACCTGAGCTAGCCTCTCTTGCCCATGTTCCTCAGTTTCAGAGGGTAGATATTTCAGGGTTGCTTTGTCCCCAGGGCTCCACGCCTTTGTGCTTTGTTTTTGCTTAAGGATTGCCACCTGAGGTAGCCTCTCTTGCCCATCTTCCTCAGTTTCAGAGGGTGGATTTCTCCGTGTTGCTTTTTCCCCAGGTCTCCACGCCCTTGTGTGTTTCTTTTGCTTAAAGATTGCCACCTGAGCTAGCCTGTGTTGCCCATCTTCCTCAGTTTCAGAGGGTAGATATTTCAGGGTTGCTTTTTCCCCAGGTCTCCACGCCTTTGTGTTTTGTTTTTGCTTAACGAGTGCCACCTGAGCTAGCCTCTCTTGCCCATGTTCCTCAGTTTCAGAGGGTAGATATTTCAGGGTTGCTTTGTCCCCAGGGCTCCACGCCTTTGTGCTTTGTTTTTGCTTAAGGATTGCCACCTGAGGTAGCCTCTGTTGCCCATCTTAGTCCGTTTCAGAGGGTGGATTTCTCAGTGTTGCCTTTTCGCCAGCTCCCCACGCCCTTGTGTGTTTCTTTTGCTTAAAGATTGTCACCTGAGCTAGGCACTGTTGCCCTGCTTCTTCAGTTTCAGAGGGTACCTTTTTCAGGGTTGCTTTTTGACCGGCTCTCCTCGCCATTGTATTTTTTTATTTTATTTTTTTTGCTTAAAGATTGCCACCTGAGCTAGCCTCTGTTGCCCATCTTCGTCCGTTTCAGAGGGTGGATTTCTCAGTGTTGCCTTTTCGCCAGCTCCCCACGCCCTTGTGTGTTTCTTTTGCTTAAAGATTGTCACCTGAGCTAGGCACTGTTGCCCTGCTTCCTCAGTTTCAGAGGGTACCTTTTTCAGGGTTGCTTTTTGACCGGCTCTCCTCGCCATTGTATTTTTTTATTTTATTTTTTTTTGCTTAAAGATTGCCACCTGAGCTAGCCTCTGTTGCGCTTCTTTCTCAGTTTCAGAGGGTAGATTTCCCCGTGTTGCTTTTTCCCCAGGTCTCCACGCACTTCCTTTTATTTTTCCTTAAAAATTGCCACCTGAGCTAGCCTCTGTTGCCCATCTTCGTCCGTTTCAGAGGGTGGATTTCTCAGTGTTGCCTTTTCGCCAGCTCCCCACGCCCTTGTGTGTTTCTTTTGCTTAAAGATTGCCACCTGAAGCCAGCCTCTCTTGCCCATCTTCCTCAGTTTCAGAGGGTAGATATTTCAGGGTTGCTTTTTCCCCAGGTCTCCACGCCTTTGTGTTTTGTTTTTGCTTAACGAGTGCCACCTGAGCTAGCCTCTCTTGCCCATGTTCCTCAGTTTCAGAGGGTAGATATTTCAGGGTTGCTTTGTCCCCAGGGCTCCACGCCTTTGTGCTTTGTTTTTGCTTAAGGATTGCCACCTGAGGTAGCCTCTGTTGCCCATCTTAGTCCGTTTCAGAGGGTGGATTTCTCAGTGTTGCCTTTTCGCCAGCTCCCCACGCCCTTGTGTGTTTCTTTTGCTTAAAGATTGTCACCTGAGCTAGGCACTGTTGCCCTGCTTCCTCAGTTTCAGAGGGTACCTTTTTCAGGGTTGCTTTTTGACCGGGTCTCCTCGCCATTGTATTTTTTTATTTTATTTTTTTTGCTTAAAGATTGCCACCTGAGCTAGCCTCTGTTGCCCATCTTCGTCCGTTTCAGAGGGTGGATTTCTCAGTGTTGCCTTTTCGCCAGCTCCCCACGCCCTTGTGTGTTTCTTTTGCTTAAAGATTGTCACCTGAGCTAGGCACTGTTGCCCTGCTTCCTCAGTTTCAGAGGGTACCTTTTTCAGGGTTGCTTTTTGACCGGCTCTCCTCGCCATTGTATTTTTTTATTTTATTTTTTTTGCTTAAAGATTGCCACCTGAGCTAGCCTCTGTTGCCCATCTTCGTCCGTTTCAGAGGGTGGATTTCTCAGTGTTGCCTTTTCGCCAGCTCCCCACGCCCTTGTGTGTTTCTTTTGCTTAAAGATTGCCACCTGAAGCCAGCCTCTCTTGCCCATCTTCCTCAGTTTCAGAGGGTAGATATTTCAGGGTTGCTTTTTCCCCAGGTCTCCACGCCTTTGTGTTTTGTTTTTGCTTAACGAGTGCCACCTGAGCTAGCCTCTCTTGCCCATGTTCCTCAGTTTCAGAGGGTAGATATTTCAGGGTTGCTATGTCCCCAGGGCTCCACGCCTTTGTGCTTTGTTTTTGCTTAAGGATTGCCACCTGAGGTAGCCTCTCTTGCCCATCTTCCTCAGTTTCAGAGGGTGGATTTCTCCGTCTTGCTTTTTCCCCAGGTCTCCACGCCCTTGTGTGTTTCTTTTGCTTAAAGATTGCCACCTGAGCTAGCCTCTGTTGCCCATCTTCGTCCGTTTCAGAGGGTGGATTTCTCAGTGTTGCCTTTTCGCCAGCTCCCCACGCCCTTGTGTGTTTCTTTTGCTTAAAGATTGTCACCTGAGCTAGGCACTGTTGCCCTGCTTCCTCAGTTTCAGAGGGTACCTTTTTCAGGGTTGCTTTTTGACCGGCTCTCCTCGCCATTGTATTTTTTTATTTTATTTTTTTTGCTTAAAGATTGCCACCTGAGCTAGCCTCTGTTGCCCATCTTCGTCCGTTTCAGAGGGTGGATTTCTCAGTGTTGCCTTTTCGCCAGCTCCCCACGCCCTTGTGTGTTTCTTTTGCTTAAAGATTGTCACCTGAGCTAGGCACTGTTGCCCTGCTTCTTCAGTTTCAGAGGGTGCCTTTTTCAGGGTTGCTTTTTGACCGGGTCTCCTCGCCATTGTATTTTTTTATTTTATTTTTTTTGCTTAAAGATTGCCACCTGAGCTAGCCTCTGTTGCCCATCTTCGTCCGTTTCAGAGGGTGGATTTCTCAGTGTTGCCTTTTCGCCAGCTCCCCACGCCCTTGTGTGTTTCTTTTGCTTAAAGATTGTCACCTGAGCTAGGCACTGTTGCCCTGCTTCCTCAGTTTCAGAGGGTACCTTTTTCAGGGTTGCTTTTTGACCGGGTCTCCTCGCCATTGTATTTTTTTATTTTATTTTTTTTTGCTTAAAGATTGCCACCTGAGCTAGCCTCTGTTGCGCTTCTTTCTCAGTTTCAGAGGGTAGATTTCCCCGTGTTGCTTTTTCCCCAGGTCTCCACGCACTTCCTTTTATTTTTCCTTAAAAATTGCCACCTGAGCTAGCCTCTGTTGCCCATCTTCGTCGGTTTCAGAGGGTAGATTTCTCACTGTTGCTTTTTTGCCAGGTCTGCACGCCCTTGTGTTTTTTTTCTGCTTAAAGGTTGCAACCTGAGCTAGCTTCTTTTGCCCATGTTCCTCAGTTTCAGAGGGTGGATTTCTCCGTGTTGCTTTTTCCCCAGGCCTCCACGCCCTTGTGTGTTTCTTTTGCTTAACGATTGCCACCTGAGCTAGCCTCTGTTGCCCATCTTCGTCCGTTTCAGAGGGTGGATTTCTCAGTGTTGCCTTTTCCCCAGCTCCCCACGCCCTTGTGTGTTTCTTTTGCTTAAAGATTGCCACCTGAAGCCAGCCTCTCTTGCCCATCTTCCTCAGTTTCAGAGGGTAGATATTTCAGGGTTGCTTTTTCCCCAGGTCTCCACGCCTTTGTGTTTTGTTTTTGCTTAACGAGTGCCACCTGAGCTAGCCTCTCTTGCCCATGTTCCTCAGTTTCAGAGGGTAGATATTTCAGGGTTGCTTTGTCCCCAGGGCTCCACGCCTTTGTGCTTTGTTTTTGCTTAAGGATTGCCACCTGAGGTAGCCTCTCTTGCCCATCTTCCTCAGTTTCAGAGGGTGGATTTCTCCGTGTTGCTTTTTCCCCAGGTCTCCACGCCCTTGTGTGTTTCTTTTGCTTAAAGATTGCCACCTGAGCTAGCCTGTGTTGCCCATCTTCCTCAGTTTCAGAGGGTAGATATTTCAGGGTTGCTTTTTCCCCAGGTCTCCACGCCTTTGTGTTTTGTTTTTGCTTAACGAGTGCCACCTGAGCTAGCCTCTCTTGCCCATGTTCCTCAGTTTCAGAGGGTAGATATTTCAGGGTTGCTTTGTCCCCAGGGCTCCACGCCTTTGTGCTTTGTTTTTGCTTAAGGATTGCCACCTGAGGTAGCCTCTGTTGCCCATCTTAGTCCGTTTCAGAGGGTGGATTTCTCAGTGTTGCCTTTTCGCCAGCTCCCCACGCCCTTGTGTGTTTCTTTTGCTTAAAGATTGTCACCTGAGCTAGGCACTGTTGCCCTGCTTCTTCAGTTTCAGAGGGTACCTTTTTCAGGGTTGCTTTTTGACCGGCTCTCCTCGCCATTGTATTTTTTTATTTTATTTTTTTTGCTTAAAGATTGCCACCTGAGCTAGCCTCTGTTGCCCATCTTCGTCCGTTTCAGAGGGTGGATTTCTCAGTGTTGCCTTTTCGCCAGCTCCCCACGCCCTTGTGTGTTTCTTTTGCTTAAAGATTGTCACCTGAGCTAGGCACTGTTGCCCTGCTTCCTCAGTTTCAGAGGGTACCTTTTTCAGGGTTGCTTTTTGACCGGCTCTCCTCGCCATTGTATTTTTTTATTTTATTTTTTTTTGCTTAAAGATTGCCACCTGAGCTAGCCTCTGTTGCGCTTCTTTCTCAGTTTCAGAGGGTAGATTTCCCCGTGTTGCTTTTTCCCCAGGTCTCCACGCACTTCCTTTTATTTTTCCTTAAAAATTGCCACCTGAGCTAGCCTCTGTTGCCCATCTTCGTCGGTTTCAGAGGGTAGATTTCTCACTGTTGCTTTTTTGCCAGGTCTGCACGCCCTTGTGTTTTTTTTCTGCTTAAAGGTTGCAACCTGAGCTAGCTTCTTTTGCCCATGTTCCTCAGTTTCAGAGGGTGGATTTCTCCGTGTTGCTTTTTCCCCAGGCCTCCACGCCCTTGTGTGTTTCTTTTGCTTAACGATTGCCACCTGAGCTAGCCTCTGTTGCCCATCTTCGTCCGTTTCAGAGGGTGGATTTCTCAGTGTTGCCTTTTCGCCAGCTCCCCACGCCCTTGTGTGTTTCTTTTGCTTAAAGATTGCCACCTGAAGCCAGCCTCTCTTGCCCATCTTCCTCAGTTTCAGAGGGTAGATATTTCAGGGTTGCTTTTTCCCCAGGTCTCCACGCCTTTGTGTTTTGTTTTTGCTTAACGAGTGCCACCTGAGCTAGCCTCTCTTGCCCATGTTCCTCAGTTTCAGAGGGTAGATATTTCAGGGTTGCTTTGTCCCCAGGGCTCCACGCCTTTGTGCTTTGTTTTTGCTTAAGGATTGCCACCTGAGGTAGCCTCTGTTGCCCATCTTAGTCCGTTTCAGAGGGTGGATTTCTCAGTGTTGCCTTTTCGCCAGCTCCCCACGCCCTTGTGTGTTTCTTTTGCTTAAAGATTGTCACCTGAGCTAGGCACTGTTGCCCTGCTTCCTCAGTTTCAGAGGGTACCTTTTTCAGGGTTGCTTTTTGACCGGGTCTCCTCGCCATTGTATTTTTTTATTTTATTTTTTTTGCTTAAAGATTGCCACCTGAGCTAGCCTCTGTTGCCCATCTTCGTCCGTTTCAGAGGGTGGATTTCTCAGTGTTGCCTTTTCGCCAGCTCCCCACGCCCTTGTGTGTTTCTTTTGCTTAAAGATTGTCACCTGAGCTAGGCACTGTTGCCCTGCTTCTTCAGTTTCAGAGGGTGCCTTTTTCAGGGTTGCTTTTTGACCGGGTCTCCTCGCCATTGTATTTTTTTATTTTATTTTTTTTGCTTAAAGATTGCCACCTGAGCTAGCCTCTGTTGCCCATCTTCGTCCGTTTCAGAGGGTGGATTTCTCAGTGTTGCCTTTTCGCCAGCTCCCCACGCCCTTGTGTGTTTCTTTTGCTTAAAGATTGTCACCTGAGCTAGGCACTGTTGCCCTGCTTCCTCAGTTTCAGAGGGTACCTTTTTCAGGGTTGCTTTTTCACCGGGTCTCCTCGCCATTGTATTTTTTTATTTTATTTTTTTTGCTTAAAGATTGCCACCTGAGCTAGCCTCTGTTGCCCATCTTCGTCCGTTTCAGAGGGTGGATTTCTCAGTGTTGCCTTTTCGCCAGCTCCCCACGCCCTTGTGTGTTTCTTTTGCTTAAAGATTGCCACCTGAAGCCAGCCTCTCTTGCCCATCTTCCTCAGTTTCAGAGGGTAGATATTTCAGGGTTGCTTTTTCCCCAGGTCTCCACGCCTTTGTGTTTTGTTTTTGCTTAACGAGTGCCACCTGAGCTAGCCTCTCTTGCCCATGTTCCTCAGTTTCAGAGGGTAGATATTTCAGGGTTGCTATGTCCCCAGGGCTCCACGCCTTTGTGCTTTGTTTTTGCTTAAGGATTGCCACCTGAGGTAGCCTCTCTTGCCCATCTTCCTCAGTTTCAGAGGGTGGATTTCTCCGTCTTTCTTTTTCCCCAGGTCTCCACGCCCTTGTGTGTTTCTTTTGCTTAAAGATTGCCACCTGAGCTAGCCTCTGTTGCCCATCTTCGTCCGTTTCAGAGGGTGGATTTCTCAGTGTTGCCTTTTCGCCAGCTCCCCACGCCCTTGTGTGTTTCTTTTGCTTAAAGATTGTCACCTGAGCTAGGCACTGTTGCCCTGCTTCCTCAGTTTCAGAGGGTACCTTTTTCAGGGTTGCTTTTTGACCGGCTCTCCTCGCCATTGTATTTTTTTATTTTATTTTTTTTGCTTAAAGATTGCCACCTGAGCTAGCCTCTGTTGCCCATCTTCGTCCGTTTCAGAGGGTGGATTTCTCAGTGTTGCCTTTTCGCCAGCTCCCCACGCCCTTGTGTGTTTCTTTTGCTTAAAGATTGCCACCTGAAGCCAGCCTCTCTTGCCCATCTTCCTCAGTTTCAGAGGGTAGATATTTCAGGGTTGCTTTTTCCCCAGGTCTCCACGCCTTTAGGTTTTGTTTTTGCTTAACGAGTGCCACCTGAGCTAGCCTCTCTTGCCCATGTTCCTCAGTTTCAGAGGGTAGATATTTCAGGGTTGCTTTGTCCCCAGGGCTCCACGCCTTTGTGCTTTGTTTTTGCTTAAGGATTGCCACCTGAGGTAGCCTCTCTTGCCCATCTTCCTCAGTTTCAGAGGGTGGATTTCTCCGTGTTGCTTTTTCCCCAGGTCTCCACGCCCTTGTGTGTTTCTTTTGCTTAAAGATTGCCACCTGAGCTAGCCTCTGTTGCCCATCTTCGTCCGTTTCAGAGGGTGGATTTCTCAGTGTTGCCTTTTCGCCAGCTCCCCACGCCCTTGTGTGTTTCTTTTGCTTAAAGATTGTCACCTGAGCTAGGCACTGTTGCCCTGCTTCCTCAGTTTCAGAGGGTACCTTTTTCAGGGTTGCTTTTTGACCGGGTCTCCTCGCCATTGTATTTTTTTATCTTATTTTTTTTGCTTAAAGATTGCCACCTGAGCTAGCCTCTGTTGCGCTTCTTTCTCAGTTCTAGAGGGTAGATTTCTCCGTGTTGCTTTTTCCCCAGGTCTCCACGCACTTCCTTTTATTTTTCCTTAAAAATTGCCACCTGAGCTAGCCTCTGTTGTCCATCTTCGTCGGTTTCAGAGGGTAGATTTCTCACTGTTGCTTTTTTGCCAGGTCTGCACGCCCTTGTGTTTTTTTTCTGCTTAAAGGTTGCAACCTGAGCTAGCTTCTTTTGCCCATGTCCCTCAGTTTCAGAGGGTGGATTTCTCCGTGTTGCTTTTTCCCCAGGCCTCCACGCCCTTGTGTGTTTCTTTTGCTTAAAGATTGCCACCTGAAGCCAGCCTCTCTTGCCCATCTTCCTCAGTTTCAGAGGGTAGATATTTCAGGGTTGCTTTTTCCCCAGGTCTCCACGCCTTTGTGTTTTGTTTTTGCTTAACGATTGCCACCTGAGCTAGCCTCTCTTGCCCATGTTCCTCAGTTTCAGAGGGTAGATATTTCAGGGTTGCTTTGTCCCCAGGGCTCCACGCCTTTGTGCTTTGTTTTTGCTTAAGGATTGCCACCTGAGGTAGCCTCTCTTGCCCATCTTCCTCAGTTTCAGAGGGTGGATTTCTCCGTGTTGCTTTTTCCCCAGGTCTCCACGCCCTTGTGTGTTTCTTTTGCTTAAAGATTGCCACCTGAAGCCAGCCTCTCTTGCCCATCTTCCTCAGTTTCAGAGGGTAGATATTTCAGGGTTGCTTTTTCCCCAGGTCTCCACGCCCTTGTGTGTTTCTTTTGCTTAAAGATTGTCACCTGAGCTAGGCACTGTTGCCCTGCTTCCTCAGTTTCAGAGGGTACCTTTTTCAGGGTTGCTTTTTGACCGGGTCTCCTCGCCATTGTATTTTTTTATCTTATTTTTTTTGCTTAAAGATTGCCACCTGAGCTAGCCTCTGTTGCGCTTCTTTCTCAGTTCTAGAGGGTAGATTTCTCCGTGTTGCTTTTTCCCCAGGTCTCCACGCACTTCCTTTTATTTTTCCTTAAAAATTGCCACCTGAGCTAGCCTCTGTTGTCCATCTTCGTCGGTTTCAGAGGGTAGATTTCTCACTGTTGCTTTTTTGCCAGGTCTGCACGCCCTTGTGTTTCTTTTCTGCTTAAAGGTTGCAACCTGAGCTAGCTTCTTTTGCCCATGTCCCTCAGTTTCAGAGGGTGGATTTCTCCGTGTTGCTTTTTCCCCAGGCCTCCACGCCCTTGTGTGTTTCTTTTGCTTAAAGATTGCCACCTGAAGCCAGCCTCTCTTGCCCATCTTCCTCAGTTTCAGAGGGTAGATATTTCAGGGTTGCTTTTTCCCCAGGTCTCCACGCCTTTGGGTTTTGTTTTTGCTTAACGATTGCCACCTGAGCTAGCCTCTCTTGCCCATGTTCCTCAGTTTCAGAGGGTAGATATTTCAGGGTTGCTTTGTCCCCAGGGCTCCACGCCTTTGTGCTTTGTTTTTGCTTAAGGATTGCCACCTGAGGTAGCCTCTCTTGCCCATCTTCCTCAGTTTCAGAGGGTGGATTTCTCCGTGTTGCTTTTTCCCCAGGTCTCCACGCCCTTGTGTGTTTCTTTTGCTTAAAGATTGCCACCTGAGCTAGCCTCTGTTGCCCATCTTCGTCCGTTTCAGAGGGTGGATTTCTCAGTGTTGCCTTTTCGCCAGCTCCCCACGCCCTTGTGTGTTTCTTTTGCTTAAAGATTGTCACCTGAGCTAGGCACTGTTGCCCTGCTTCCTCAGTTTCAGAGGGTACCTTTTTCAGGGTTGCTTTTTGACTGGGTCTCCTTGCCATTGTATTTTTTATCTTATTTTTTTTGCTTAAAGATTGCCACCTGAGCTAGCCTCTGTTGCGCTTCTTTCTCAGTTCTAGAGGGTAGATTTCTCCGTGTTGCTTTTTCCCCAGGTCTCCACGCACTTCCTTTTATTTTTCCTTAAAAATTGCCACCTGAGCTAGCCTCTGTTGTCCATCTTCGTCGGTTTCAGAGGGTAGATTTCTCACTGTTGCTTTTTTGCCAGGTCTGCACGCCCTTGTGTTTTTTTTCTGCTTAAGGATTGCCACCTGAGGTAGCCTCTCTTGCCCATCTTCCTCAGTTTCAGAGGGTGGATTTCTCCGTGTTGCTTTTTCCCCAGGTCTCCACGCCCTTGTGTGTTTCTTTTGCTTAAAGATTGCCACCTGAAGCCAGCCTCTCTTGCCCATCTTCCTCAGTTTCAGAGGGTAGATATTTCAGGGTTGCTTTTTCCCCAGGTCTCCACGCCCTTGTGTGTTTCTTTTGCTTAAAGATTGTCACCTGAGCTAGGCACTGTTGCCCTGCTTCCTCAGTTTCAGAGGGTACCTTTTTCAGGGTTGCTTTTTGACCGGGTCTCCTCGCCATTGTATTTTTTTATCTTATTTTTTTTGCTTAAAGATTGCCACCTGAGCTAGCCTCTGTTGCGCTTCTTTCTCAGTTCTAGAGGGTAGATTTCTCCGTGTTGCTTTTTCCCCAGGTCTCCACGCACTTCCTTTTATTTTTCCTTAAAAATTGCCACCTGAGCTAGCCTCTGTTGTCCATCTTCGTCGGTTTCAGAGGGTAGATTTCTCACTGTTGCTTTTTTGCCAGGTCTGCACGCCCTTGTGTTTTTTTTCTGCTTAAAGGTTGCAACCTGAGCTAGCTTCTTTTGCCCATGTCCCTCAGTTTCAGAGGGTGGATTTCTCCGTGTTGCTTTTTCCCCAGGCCTCCACGCCCTTGTGTGTTTCTTTTGCTTAAAGATTGCCACCTGAAGCCAGCCTCTCTTGCCCATCTTCCTCAGTTTCAGAGGGTAGATATTTCAGGGTTGCTTTTTCCCCAGGTCTCCACGCCTTTGGGTTTTGTTTTTGCTTAACGATTGCCACCTGAGCTAGCCTCTCTTGCCCATGTTCCTCAGTTTCAGAGGGTAGATATTTCAGGGTTGCTTTGTCCCCAGGGCTCCACGCCTTTGTGCTTTGTTTTTGCTTAAGGATTGCCACCTGAGGTAGCCTCTCTTGCCCATCTTCCTCAGTTTCAGAGGGTGGATTTCTCCGTGTTGCTTTTTCCCCAGGTCTCCACGCCCTTGTGTGTTTCTTTTGCTTAAAGATTGCCACCTGAGCTAGCCTCTGTTGCCCATCTTCGTCCGTTTCAGAGGGTGGATTTCTCAGTGTTGCCTTTTCGCCAGCTCCCCACGCCCTTGTGTGTTTCTTTTGCTTAAAGATTGTCACCTGAGCTAGGCACTGTTGCCCTGCTTCCTCAGTTTCAGAGGGTACCTTTTTCAGGGTTGCTTTTTGACCGGGTCTCCTCGCCATTGTATTTTTTTATCTTATTTTTTTTGCTTAAAGATTGCCACCTGAGCTAGCCTCTGTTGCGCTTCTTTCTCAGTTCTAGAGGGTAGATTTCTCCGTGTTGCTTTTTCCCCAGGTCTCCACGCACTTCCTTTTATTTTTCCTTAAAAATTGCCACCTGAGCTAGCCTCTGTTGTCCATCTTCGTCGGTTTCAGAGGGTAGATTTCTCACTGTTGCTTTTTTGCCAGGTCTGCACGCCCTTGTGTTTTTTTTCTGCTTAAAGGTTGCAACCTGAGCTAGCTTCTTTTGCCCATGTCCCTCAGTTTCAGAGGGTGGATTTCTCCGTGTTGCTTTTTCCCCAGGCCTCCACGCCCTTGTGTGTTTCTTTTGCTTAAAGATTGCCACCTGAAGCCAGCCTCTCTTGCCCATCTTCCTCAGTTTCAGAGGGTAGATATTTCAGGGTTGCTTTTTCCCCAGGTCTCCACGCCTTTGTGTTTTGTTTTTGCTTAACGATTGCCACCTGAGCTAGCCTCTCTTGCCCATGTTCCTCAGTTTCAGAGGGTAGATATTTCAGGGTTGCTTTGTCCCCAGGGCTCCACGCCTTTGTGCTTTGTTTTTGCTTAAGGATTGCCACCTGAGGTAGCCTCTCTTGCCCATCTTCCTCAGTTTCAGAGGGTGGATTTCTCCGTGTTGCTTTTTCCCCAGGTCTCCACGCCCTTGTGTGTTTCTTTTGCTTAAAGATTGCCACCTGAGCTAGCCTCTGTTGCCCATCTTCGTCCGTTTCAGAGGGTGGATTTCTCAGTGTTGCCTTTTCGCCAGCTCCCCACGCCCTTGTGTGTTTCTTTTGCTTAAAGATTGTCACCTGAGCTAGGCACTGTTGCCCTGCTTCCTCAGTTTCAGAGGGTACCTTTTTCAGGGTTGCTTTTTGACCGGCTCTCCTCGCCATTGTATTTTTTTATCTTATTTTTTTTGCTTAAAGATTGCCACCTGAGCTAGCCTCTGTTGCGCTTCTTTCTCAGTTCTAGAGGGTAGATTTCTCCGTGTTGCTTTTTCCCCAGGTCTCCACGCACTTCCTTTTATTTTTCCTTAAAAATTGCCACCTGAGCTAGCCTCTGTTGTCCATCTTCGTCGGTTTCAGAGGGTAGATTTCTCACTGTTGCTTTTTTGCCAGGTCTGCACGCCCTTGTGTTTTTTTTCTGCTTAAAGGTTGCAACCTGAGCTAGCTTCTTTTGCCCATGTCCCTCAGTTTCAGAGGGTGGATTTCTCCGTGTTGCTTTTTCCCCAGGCCTCCACGCCCTTGTGTGTTTCTTTTGCTTAAAGATTGCCACCTGAAGCCAGCCTCTCTTGCCCATCTTCCTCAGTTTCAGAGGGTAGATATTTCAGGGTTGCTTTTTCCCCAGGTCTCCACGCCTTTGGGTTTTGTTTTTGCTTAACGATTGCCACCTGAGCTAGCCTCTCTTGCCCATCTTCCTGAGTTTCAGAGGGTCGATATCTCCGTGTTGCTGTTTCCTCAGGTCTCCACGCCCTTGTGTGTTTCTTTTGCTTAACGTTTGCCACCTGAAGCCAGCCTCTCTTGCCCATCTTCCTCAGTTTCAGAGGGTGGATTTCTCCGTGTTGCTTTTTCCCCAGGTCTCCACGCCCTTGTGTGTTTCTTTTGCTTAAAGATTGCCACCTGAGCTAGCCTCTGTTGCCCATCTTCGTCCGTTTCAGAGGGTGGATTTCTCAGTGTTGCCTTTTCGCCAGCTCCCCACGCCCTTGTGTGTTTCTTTTGCTTAAAGATTGTCACCTGAGCTAGGCACTGTTGCCCTGCTTCCTCAGTTTCAGAGGGTACCTTTTTCAGGGTTGCTTTTTGACCGGGTCTCCTCGCCATTGTATTTTTTTATCTTATTTTTTTTGCTTAAAGATTGCCACCTGAGCTAGCCTCTGTTGCCCATCTTCGTCCGTTTCAGAGGGTGGATTTCTCAGTGTTGCCTTTTCCCCAGCTCCCCACGCCCTTGTGTGTTTCTTTTGCTGAAAGATTGCCACCTGAAGCCAGCCTCTCTTGCCCATCTTCGTCAGTTTCAGAGGGTGGATTTCTCAGTGTTGCCTTTTCCCCAGCTCCCCACGCCCTTGTGTGTTTCTTTTGCTTAAAGATTGTCACCTGAGCTAGGCACTGTTGCCCTGCTTCCTCAGTTTCAGAGGGTACCTTTTTCAGGGTTGCTTTTTGACCGCGTCTCCTCGCTATTGTATTTTTTTATCTTATTTTTTTTGCTTAAAGATTGCCACCTGAGCTAGCCTCTGTTGCGCTTCTTTCTCAGTTCTAGAGGGTAGATTTCTCCGTGTTGCTTTTTCCCCAGGTCTCCACGCACTTCCTTTCATTTTTCCTTAAAAATTGCCACCTGAGCTAGCCCCTGTTGCCCATCTTCGTCGGTTTCAGAGGGTAGATTTCTCAGTGTTGATTTTTCCCCATTTCTCCACGCCCTCGTGCTTTTTTTTTTTATTTCCTTAAATGTCGGCGCCTGAGCTAGCTTCTTTTGCCCATCTTCGTCAGTTTCAGCGGGTAGACTCTCCGCCTGCCTTCGACAGGCCCTCTGGACTGGAAAGCTTTCCTCCTCCCGTCATCACGGTCCTTCTCGGATGACGTGCCTGGTTTCGGTTTGACCGTCCCCGCCCGCCCTGATTTTCTAAGTCCTCCCGGGAACCCCGGGGGCGCTCCAGCCGCTCCGGGAAGCGGCGGCCTCCCGGCCGCACCGGCCCAGCCCGGCCCGGGCCGCCCCCTGGCCTCTCTGGGGGGAACTCTCCCCTTCCCCTTCCCGGTGATCGCCCGAGAAACCTTTTCCGAGTCCCCCTCCTGCGGCTGGGGCTGCGCCTTGGCGGCCGGGAGCCCGCGGGCGGACACCCCGGGGCCGCACTGGGCCGGGAGGCTGGGTCCGAGGGGGCTCCGGGACGGGATCGGGCGGCCCGGCGGCCCGGCTGTGCTCCCCGGCGGGCCCGCGCTCCGGCTCCGTCCCGCTGAGGCGGTCGTCGGTCGCCGGGTGCCACCTGGCGGCCGCTTTTATATCGTCTCTTTCCTCCGGAGCTCCGGCGACGCGGGCCAAGGGACGGGACTCGGCCGCGGTGACCGAGGCAGAGTCCCGGGAGGCCGGCGTCGCTGGCGGGATCTGGCCCGGTGGCGCCGGGGCGTGAGCGCGACGCCCGCTCGCCGGAGATTGGAGGTGCAGGCTACTGAGGGAGGTGGCTGTCGCCGCGCCGCCCGGTGCCGGCCGGGGTGTGGGGCCTCCCGGACGGGTCGACCAGCAGCCGCCGGTGCCCCTCCGTCCCCGGGAGGGGGTGGGGGGCCGCCGCGGGGGAACGGGCGAGGGAGCTCGTCCCGTGCCCGGCCGTCGTCCCGAGGGCGGCCCGGTGGTCGGGCCTTCCGCGTCGCCGATCCCCTTTCCGCGCCCCGCTCCGGAGGTGGGCGACCGGCCGGGGCCTTGCGGGGGAGGCCCGTGGAGGGCGCGACGGGCTCGGCCGCCGGGCTGGCCTTTTCCCCACTGGTCTTCCGAGTCGACCGGCTCTGGCGGTGGGGACCGGGCCCGGTCCTCGGATGCCTCCTCCTCCGTGGCAGTTTTTTTTTCCAAGTCCCGCCCTGGAGAAGAGCGTGGACCGGCCCCGGGAGCCCTCGAGGGCGGGCCGGGGAGGGCGTCCCCGGCCCGGACGCGTGCCCGGGGTGGGTCCGGGCCGTCGGACCGGACTTCTCTCTCCGAGTTTCGCGGGTCGCGTCTTTGTCCGGAGGCGGGAGGGGGCCGGCTCGAGGCGTAGGTGGAGCCCCGGCTGAGGGACGGGAGCCACGGTCCCGCCCCGGGCCCGGTCGCCGGAGGCGCCTCCGCGGAATTCTTTTCTAAGTCCTGACCCGGCGACTCAGAGGGAGGGACCGACCGGTCCCGGCCCGCGCGGGCGGCCCGGGGAGGCTGTCCCCGGCTCCCCCTGCCGCCACGCTTCTGGGGTCGACCAGATGGCCCCGGGAGCTCCGGGCCTGGTGGCGATGGGGTCGTGCTTGGGGTCTGGTGGCCGTGGCCGTGATCCAGGGGTTCCCCTGGTGATCCGTGGGTGGGCCCCGTCTCCGGGCGCGGCGATTCTTGCCCCCGAATGGGTGGTTTTGTGCCGCCAGGTAAGTGCTGACACGCTCTGCTCGGGTGACAGTCGCCCGAGAGCTTCCGGGTGCCTGGATGCGTGTGCGGGGAGGGCTCCGGGCTCTGGCCGAGAACCGGACGCCCGTTTCCACCCCCGCCGCTTGAGCCGCCCGCTGGGGCCTGCGCGCCGGCTCTTGTGCGTTCCAGGCGCCCCCACGACCGTGGTGCCACCTCCGGTCTCTGGTACCCGAGGGCGGCGGGGTTAGGGGCGCGGGGTCCTCTACCACGTGCACTCCCTGCCGCCGGCACCCGGGTGCGGTCGCGACTTACCCCATCCCACCGGCTCCGTGCCAGTGCGTGTCAGGCGTTCTCGTCCTGGGGTGGTCGCCCGCGCTTGCTGGAGGAGGAGAGGGGTCGGTGAGGCTGAAGCAGGCTCCTCCGCTCGCTGTCCTCGCCGGCCTTCCCTTGCTCGGGGGTCCCTCGCGTTATGCTGCCGACCGATGTGGTGATGCTGTGCTCTCCCGGGCCGGGCCTAAGCCGTGCCAGACGAGGGACGGACGTTCATGGCGAACGGGACCGCTCTTCTCGCTCTGCCCGCGGGTCCCCTCGCCCGTTCTCCCCCGCTGCGAGTGGCGTGTGGGAGGCGGCAGGGGTGCGGAATCCGGCCCGACCTCGCTCCCCCGCCCCGTGCCTCGTGGCGTGGGCGGTGTCGGGGTCTCCGTGACGCGGCGGATGCTCCGCCTGTGCCTCTTGGCTGTGTCTCGCGGGCGGCCCTCCCCGCGGTGGGGCGGGCCGTGTTGCCGCCGCGCCGCGCGCCTTCCCGGGCGCGTGAGCGCGTTCCCCAGGCCGTTGGCGGTGCCCCTGGAGCGTTCCAGGTCGTCCCTCAGGCGCCCGAGGCCGAGTGGCGGTGTCGTTCCCTGTTCCCGTCGGCCTCCTCAGGTAACCACTGTGCTGGTGTGTCTGAGGAGCGGAGGGGTCGAGTCGGTAAGGGAGGCGTGCCCCTCGTCCCCCTCGGGGTGGACGGGTGCCTCGTCGCCCCCCACGGCGTGCCGTGTGGGGGCGGGCAGGCTCGGGCGCGTGCCCGCGTGTTCCCCTTGCTGGGGTTTCCCCGCGGGTGTGGGAGTGACCGTGGCGGGCCGAGCCAGCGGCGTGGCGCTGGCTCTTTGGTTGGGAGGTGCTGTTTGATCGGCACCTCCGTCCCAGTCTCTGCCTCCCTTGGTCTCTCGGCCTGAGAGGAGGCACTGACTTGGGAGCCGCACAGGGGCCTTGTAGATCCCTAGCTAAGCCCAGTGTGGCCAGAGATGGCGAGCCCGGGGCAGCGCGGGCTCGCGGCCCTGACCACGGACGCTCCGACTTGCTCTAGGCCTTACCTCTACCGCAGACCCCTCCTGCGTTGCGTGGCCATGGTGTCTGTAAGCGCCTTGGTGGGACCGATGGCGGACGATGGGCGGGGGCGACACGCCCTCGGTGAGAAAGCCTTCTCTAGCGATCCGAGAGGGTGCCTTGGGGTACCGGACCCCCCAGCCGCCGCCCCTCCTTTGCGCGTAGTAGCCACGGACGCCACCACCGTGGCGCGTGGGCAGAGCTGCTCTTTGCCTACCGCGGCCGGCGCCTCCCCCCTCCGAGTCGGGGGAGGGTCACGCCCGGCCGGGCCGTCGTCGGGCGCGGGGCCGCGCGTGTGCGCGAGCGTGCGCGTGGTTCTCCCGTCGCGCGCTGGGGCGGGGAGAGGGCCCGGCCCCGTCCGGGCTCCGCCCCGCCGCGAGCGGCTGGCTCTCCGCTCGCTCCCGTCCCGAGCCGCAGCCGGTGGTGGCGTGCGGGCATGGGTGGGGGCCGCCGCCGCTCTCGGGCGCGTTCCCTCGGGACGTGGGCCCCGGAGCAGACCAGACAGGCAGACGGGTGGCTGGGTGGACGGGGCGGCCCCCGGCGGCGGGGGCGCCTCACGTAGGCCCCGGCGGTGGGGCCGGGCCCGCGGGAGGCCGAGGGGTGGCTGAGGCCGGCCGGCGTCCCAGGCGTCGTGGGACCGCCCTCGCGTGTCGTTGGCGGTGGGATCCCGCGTGTGTTTTCCTGGTGGCCCGTCCGCGCCCGAGGCCGTCCCCGGGAGCCTTCCCGCGAGCCCGTGCTCCCTCCGTCGAGGCGCGCGCCGCGCTCCCCGCTGCCCCCGGTGCTCCCCCGCCCGGGCAGACGCCTGGCCGCGCCGCCCACCGGCCGGGACCGAAGTGGGCCTCGCCGTGCGGGTGTCGCCTCCGGCCACCGAGGCCGGTGGTGGCCCCGGGCGAAGTGCTCTCGGCTCCGGTCGGGTGGGGCCCGCGCGCCAGGCGCCCGGCGCGGGACGCTGGCGCCGTGTGCGGGAGAGCCCTGGCCGTGGCGGGGCCGAGCCCCCGTGAGCTGCGCGTGGGGCGACGGGGCCAGTCGCCGTTCCGGGCGCCGCGGGACCGCCCCTGGTGCTGGAGGCCCCTGGCGGTGAGACCCCGTGTGTGCTCCGGCGGCCGACTTGCCTCGGGAGGTTCTGTCTTCCCTCCTTCGCCCCGAGCGCGTCTCTCGGCGGGCCGCGGCCCTTCCGC
>NW_027224875.1:0-10000 GCF_041296235.1 Equus asinus | reverse complement strand
GCGCGGGTCGACCAGATGTCCGCGCCGAGCGCCACATGGCTGCGGGTCGCTCCGGCTTCTCGCAGTCCCGAGGGTTCCGCGGGCACGTAGCTGCGAGACCCGGGCGGCTGCCCTCCGCCCGGCTCACGGGGCGCTCGTGTCCATCAGCTGGTCGTGCGGAAATCCCGTGGTTGGCCTCCCTCCCTCCCTCCCTCCCTCCCTCCCTCCCTCCCTCGTCCAGCCGCCACGTTTTCGGGGTTCGTGCGACTGGGATGAAATAGACCTTCCAAACGTCAATCGGAGATCATCCATCATACCTCTCGAGTCCCCAAAAGCCAAGAAACACGCCAACCAAAACGCTTTTATTATGCCAACGGTTCCCGTTTTCATTCCTATCGTTTAGGGAGGTTTGGTGGCAGCAGCGGCCGAAAGCAAAAGGAAACCCGAGGAAAGCGGCTCCATCCACCAGGGCTGTGTCTCATCGGTGCCGACGCAGGAGGGACGGGCTTCGTTCGTTCGTTCGCTGCGGCCCAAATTCCCGGGCCGCCCGAAGACCGCTCGCACCGGCCCGAGGGAGGGAGCCCCGGCAGGCAGGATGCCTCCGGGGAAATGGACAAGTCGACCGCGCGACCCACAACCCGCCCGACTGGGGGCGAGAAGGAGCATGGAGGAGGACTCCGTCCCCTAGTCGGCAGACGGCCCTGGGACAGGGACGTTCGCCAAAACCTCCCCAAGGCCGCTTTCCGTGACCGAGTCGGCCTCCCCGGCTGTACTCGTCCCGGCCCGAGAAACGAGACGCGGGGTGGATCGGGACCAGGCCACGCACCAGGCCGGCCGGCGCGGCATCCTCCCTCCCCCGACCTGACCTGACCTGGACGAACGCCTCCCCATCGCCCGCCCCCGCGAGGCTGATCCGTCCGGCCTGTGAGGAGGCCGCTTGTCGGGCGCCACCTGCTGCCCGGCATCCTCTTATATAGTGTTCGAGGAGGTCGACCAGGTGGCCCGGCCTGGATTGGGGGGGGGGGGCGCGGGGTGCGGTGTCCCGGGCGGCGGGGGACGGGGGGGTAGGAGTGGAGAGGGAAAGGTGGGCGTGGAGAATGCCGGGGTCGGGGGTCGGCGCGGGGCGGGGTGGGAGTTGGGGATAGGGGAGGGGCGGGAGGCCGTCTGGACATGGAGGGTCGGAAGAGCGGTGGTGACAATGATTTTCATTATCATTTAGAAAGAAGAACGTGGACTTCTTTAGAGGAGTCCTTTGAATAGCTTCTCCATTTAGTTAACATACATCCAAATGGAGGTCGGGAAACTTGGGTCCTGTTAACATATGGATGGAAGTGGAAAGAACTATCGCGATGACCGTCCTTGTGTTTCTTTTATTTTTTCTTTCTTCCTGCTCCCCAAAGCCGCCCCCCCCACCCCCGCCCCGCCCCGCCCCGCCCCGCCCCGTCCCGTCCCGTCCATAGTTGTAGGTTCCAGTGGTAGGTCTTTCGCGTTTCTGCTATGTGGGACGCCGCCTCGGCGTGGCTTGAAGGGCGATGCTGGGTCTGGGGCTGCGCCCAGGATCCGAACCGGTGAAAACCTGGGCCGTCGAAGCCGGGGGCCGGGGTGGGGGGCGCATACTTGACCGCTCGTCCACGGGCTCGGCCCCCGGCCCCTTGTTTTCTAGGGAGAGAGACAGAGAGACCCGATCCATTTTCCCTTGGCCTCTAAAGCGTGCGTGTGGTCGAAAGGCGACAGAGAGAGGGGTTCTGGTCCAGAAAGCCCCGACTGCGCTGCCGCGGGGATCGGTCGGTTCCGCCCGAACCGTCCGAGTCGGAAAGGAACGGACAGCTTTCCTCCTTTGGGCCCCTGACTTGGGGCCGACAGGGGAAGAGGAACAGGCCTCTCTCCCTCACACCCTGGTCCCTTCCTCCAGGACGCCCTCCTTCTAGTCAGCCCGCCTCTGGCTTTTCCACACGCCGACGACCGCTCGTCGGCATGGACCCACCTTCCTTGGGGGACACCACCACACGACTCTCCCACTCGTCTGCCTGCCTTTCGTTGGCGTCGCTGCCAAAGGCGAGGGGTAGGGGTGGCGGTGGCAGGGACGGCAGGGGCCCAGCGGCTCTCTGGCGGGTGAGGAAGTCTTGCTGGTTCTCCTAGGTCGGTGATCTTTCTCGATCTCCACACACATTCTTCGTTTGGGGAGCCAAGAGACGCCCTCTGAGGAATCCCTATGGCCAGGGTCGATCACTTACTCGCTCACTGCCTCGGCCTCGGCCTCGGCCTCTGTCCGTCTTGTCTCCCTCCCTCCCTCCCTCCCTCCCTCCCTCCCTCGTCGGTCTCTGTGTGTGGACGTCTAGGTGGAGGCGAGGCAGGGAGGCCACCCACCCACCCACCCACCCACCTACCTCGTGGTTTACCACACGCTCTACACGGAGGTAGAATTCCCATCCCACCGAATCCATCCTTTCCACGGGGCACAAGCCAGTGGCCTTCGGGAGTCTCTCTCCCCAAGGTGGCGCATCCGTCATGGCTATCTATTTCCAGAAGGTTTCCGTTTCCATCCCCTCCCCCCGAAAGAAAAAACGGCCCCACTCCCGGATCTGCCCCACCACGATCACCACCACCGCTGCCGCCGCCGCCGCCGCCGCCATCTGCTGTCGCCCTCTAGGGTTGGACCGTTCTAGCTCTCTCCTCTGTGTGGAATCGCAACGTAGGTCGCCTTGGATGTCTGGCACCTCTCACTTAGCAGAAGGTTTTGGAGGCTCAGGCTGGGCCACGCTTTGGCCCGGGTCAGTGTTCCGTTCCTCCGGACGGCTTCCTCGTTTTCCACGAGAAGGAGCCGTGAAGACGGAAAGGAAGGGCGGATGGATGGCTTTTCCCGTGCTACCGAGTCCCTCTCCCCTTTTCCCCAAAGCGTGAGGGGCGGTCGAGAGGATCGTCTCTGATGACAAAAGTCAGAGGCACCCCGGGTCAGACACCGTGCGAGGCGTTGGTGTGTTCTCGAGAGGAGAACACGTCCCCGTCAGCGTTTCCTGTCGTTCTCGTTCCGAAAGGATTCACGCGCCACCCCGTCTCCCTCAAGGTCTTAGGGCTGTCGTGCTCCGCAGCCGTCACGTGTCGTGGATCCTGGGCACCACCACGCCACCCCGCCCCCCCCCCCGCCATAGCTGTCGATCGCTATGTGGCACGCCTACGTTTGCCCAAAAGAGCAGTCCGATGGACAGCGTGGTGCTTTTCCCAGCAGGCAGGCAGGTGAGAGTCACCCCTCTAGAAGGTTTCCAAGCCCCGTTCCATTCTCAGAGGCAGCTCCTTTGGCCATCAAGGAGGCAGGCGATGGGGGTGGGGGTGGGGATGGGGATGGGGCAGGGGCCTCTGTCCCTCTGTCGCGGTAGAAATGATTGGGAAAGGAGGGACGATGGGCGTAGGTCGACCATCCTGGGCGGTGGTGCTTTGGGAGCTTTTTCTAGAAGAAGGAGCGAACGGCGTTCCCTGGGAAGGGAGGAAACCAGAGGAGGTCCCCCTCAGACCGACCTGGCACGAGAAGGACACACACTCTCTCTCTCTCTCTCTCTCTCTCTCTCTCTCTCTCTCTCCCTTTTCTTCCTGACTTGAAATCAGGAGACAAAACTCCCCTGCCAAAGGGGCCCTCCCAAAACGGGGAGTGAGGAAGACCTCCTTCTCTTCACGGCTGAAGTTCTCCCTGCCTTTCCTGGACGGGAAGGATAGCACCTACGCCCGCTGCCGTCGGTGACTTTTAGTCCCCCTGGAGAGGAAGAAATTCTTTCCCGTGGCCGAACCCTGGCGGTTCGTTCGTGCTGCAGAGGACGTGACCCTCTCTGACACACCCAGGAACCTCCTCGCTCCGGGTCGAGGAGAGGGAGTTCTGTTCTGTGGTTTAGAATGGTGCTTAAAAAGGGATGTCGCTTACAAAGGGTCCTCGTCCCCCTTCCTAAACCTAAACGGACGGCTCGGCTCGGAGGCGTGAGATACGTTTCGCATCCTCCTCGTCGTCTTCACTCAAAGTTTTATTGGAGTTTGGAAGATTTTATTTTTTGTCTTTCCTTTTTCTCCCCAAAGCCCCCCGGTACGTAGTTGTGTGTTCTTCGCGGTGGGTCCTTCTAGCGGTGGTATGTGGGACGCCGCCTCAGCGTGGTTTGATGAGCAGTGCCGTGTCCGCGCCCGGGATCCGAACGAACCGATGAAACACTGGGCTGCCTGCAGCGGAGCGCGCGAACTTAACCACTCGGCCACGGGGCCAGCCCCTTACTGGATTTTCAAAACAACTCCGGGGGCCGGCCCGGTGGCGCGGCGGTGAAGTTCGCACGTTCTGCTCCGCCGGCCCCGGGTTCGCCGGTCCGGATCCCGGGCGCAGGACCCGGCACCGCTTGGCGAGCCACGCTGTGGCAGGCGTCCCACCTGGAAAGTAGAGGGGGATGGGCACGGATGTCAGCTCAGGGCCAGTCTTCCTCGGCCGACAGAGGAGGATTGGTGGCAGATGTTCGCTCAGGGCTCATCTTCCTCAAAAATAAAATAATAAATCGATTCGATAAAATGTCAAATAACACAACCGCGGGATCACGCTTAGAGTCACCCTTGGCCCGATGATGCCACTCCCCACCCCCCCCACCCCCCTGCCCCCCACCATTTGGAGGTGCCGTCAGTGGGATTCGTTCCTGTTTGTCCATCTTTCTTCCTCTTTTTTTTTTTTTTTTTTAAAGACTGGCACCCGAGCTCATTGCCAATCTTTTCTTTTCTTTTTATTCCTCCTCCTTCTTCTTCTTCTCCCCAGAGCACCCCAGTACCTAGTTCTATATTCTCTTTGAGGGTCCCTCTGGTTCTGCCGTGTGGGACGCCACCTCAGCGTGGTTTGATGAGCGGTGCCGTGTCCGAGCCCAGGATCCGAACCTTCCAAGCCCCGGGCCGCTGAAGCGGAGCGTGCAAACTCAACCGCTCGGCCACGGGGTCAGCCCCTCCCTTCCTTCCTTCCTTCCTTCCTTCCTTCCTTCCTTCCTTCCTTCCTTCCTAAGGAGGAGGAGGCAGGCACTGTGTGAAGTCGCCAGTGAGTCTGTGGAAAGAGACGGAGGATTTCCCATGGGAAGCCGGGGCGGGGGACACGGACCGATGTCGTGCGAACTTGAAGGTGAAAGATCAAAAAACCCACACACGCCTAGAGCGGCGGGTTGCCCGTTAGGAGTTTGCTTGCCGGGCCCATAACGCAGGGCTCATCGATGAGCCAAACCGTCCGTGATCCTCAAGCAGTCTAGTAGGGTTAGAGAAAGGAGGGGGGCACTCTTTCTGCCCCAGATGAGGCGAGTTTCTCAGACAGCCACCCTGCCCCAACATCTTCCCTCCCTGCCTCCCGGCCCTTGGTGGACTGCGGCCTAAGGGTGGGGGAATTGAAGAAAGCCGTTCAATGGAAAAAAGCCCGAGGCCATGGGAGAGAGCTTCCTGCACTTGAATGAAGCCCTGACGCCAGGCCCATCGGAATGAATGGGCCTGACCTCCCCTCCCCCCTCCCCCCTCCCCCCTCCCAGGCTGGCGACTCGGCAGTGGAAGGCTAGGGGTTTCTTCCGAAATGGTGAACCGGCCCCCTTGTCCACAGGAAAACCACACACGGGTACAGCCTAGGCCGGATCTCAGGGTACAGCCTAGGCCGGATCTCAGGCCAAGTCGTCAGGGTGGCAAGATGATGGCGGATGAGAGGAAACTTGTTCTGGGACCGCACCGCCCCCCCCCCCCATCGCCTCTCTGGCTGAGAAGAGGGCTGGGGAGCGGTGAGGGTCAGGGGGAGAGTGGGGGCGGGGCCGGGACAGGGACCACCGGGCAGTAGGACGGGAGTAGCCCTGAGGCCTGCCTGCCTGCTTCCTTCCCTGCCGGCGCAGGGCTGAGAGAGGCACGGGGCACGCTGGCTCCTGCCCCTTCACTCATTCGGGAAGCCTCCTGTTGTTGCTCCTGAGGTGCCGGCTGCGGTGACAGACAGAGCAAAACTCCTCTCTCTGTCTATTTCTTCAAAGGCCCGAGTCTGAGCTACGACAGATTCCCCTGTGGCTCAACCCGCAACCTCCCATCCTGCCAGACCAGACCCCTTGTCTAAAAACCTCCACTGGAGGAGCTCTTCCACCTGACTCGGAAAGGAAACACCAGCCCCGCCTCAGCCTCACACCCACCACCACCACCACCACCCGCCCCCCCCCCCGCCCCACTCTCCTCCGGACCCAGATACCTAACAGAGGGAACAAAAATCCAAAAATCCTGCTGCTCTCCTTCTACCACCTCCACTTCAGAAGAGTCAGTCTCCCCCGAACACCTCAGACTCTGTGACTTCCCGCGGCCTCCCTTTCCCCGTCCCCATTCTCTCCCCGGACGGGCCCCATCTTACACTTGAACGACAGCTCCACCGCTCGGGGCAGCTGGACACGATGTCCCAAAGTGGCCCGGACGGTAGCCTGGTCGATTCCAAAGGACCCACGCACGCAGTCGGCCATAAACGTGGTGTGGAGATCGTGGACGTTTGCGGGCCTCTGATGAAATCGCTGCTCCGGGGACCCCGGCGTCTAGGACCCGTCTTCTCCGTGTTCTTCACACCGTTGCTCCTGGGCCGGTTATTCTCTTCCCTCTCACTGACCTTAACGTTTTGTCTCTGCCATTGAATTTTGACTGTGCGAATGTGACTTGCCGCTGTAGGGCTGCGTGGATCTCTCAGGCATCCTGCTGTGCCGTGCGGGGGGGGGGGGGGAATCCTTGGTGGGTGGGTCGATAGACGTCCCTTTGGTTGTGCCCTGGAGGGGAGAGACAGAGGGGACGACTCAATCCACCACGAACGCTGATGTCGCTCCGATAAACCTGTAGCGGTGATTCTAGTTTATGGCCCGTGTCCTGAAAATAACTTCCCGAAGGGCCAGCCCGGCGGCACAGCGGTTAAGTTCGCACGTTCCGTTTTGTCAGCCAGGGGTTCGCAGGTTCGGATCCAGGGTGCGGACGTGGCGCCGCTTGGCGAGCCACGCTGTGGTCAGCGTCCCGCCTATCAAGGGGAGGGGGATGGGCACGGATGTTAGCTCGGGATCACTCTCCCGGGGCAAAAAGAGGAGAATTGGCAGCAGGTGTCAGCTCGGGGCTCGTCTTCCTCGAAAAATAAATTAATTAAATTAATAAAAACAACTTCCCAAACCTCTCTGATAACTTGAAGCTTTGAAGTTTTGCGAGGTGAAATCAGGTGATAAAAAAGTCCACGGACAGGGGCGGCCCCGTGGCCGAGTGGTTAAGTTCACAAGCTCCCCTTCGGCGGCCCAGGGTTTTGCCGGTTCAGATCCCGGGCACGGCACGGACACGGCACCGCTCGTCGGGCCGTGTGGAGGCGGCGTCCCACATGCCACAACTGGAAGGGCCCTCAACTAAGATAGACAACTATGTCATGGGGGGGATTGGGGGAGAAAAATCGGGAGGGGGGGAAAAAAAAACAAAAACGGAAGATTGGCAACAGGCGTTAGCTCTGTGAGGGCCGATCTTCCTCACCCAAAAACTAAAGTGAGATGAAATCAAATAAAGCGAAGGAAAAGCTAAACCTATGAAATCCCATGTTTCTAAAAGTGGCCAAGTGTTTAGACATTGGCCAAGCGACGGAATGCTCATGGGAAGGACAGTTCCTAATTGCTGGCTTCTTAGTTTTCACCAAAATTAAGGTTCGTGAGGGTTAAAAAATCTACTTAACAAATGCGATGAAAGCCACTAGGCCGGCCCGGTGGCGCGCTGGTTAAGTGTGCCTGTTCCGCTTCGCCGGCCCGGGGTTCGCCAGTTCGGATCCCGGGGGTGCACGTGGCACCGCTGGGCGAGCCACGTGGTGGTAGGCGTCCCACATATGAAATAGAGGAAGATGGGCACGGAGGTGAGCTCAGGGCCAGCCTTCCTCGGCAAAAAGAGGAGGATTGGCAGCAGTTAGCTCAGGGCTCATCGTCCTCAAAACAAAACAAAACAAAACAAAAAGCCACTAAAAGTGAATATGGGAAACATCTTTGTGTTCAAGGAAAGTGAGATGGCTGCCTTCAGGCAAGAGGGCCTAAAAAGTAAAGATCGTTTTGTCTGTGAAAAGGTGATCAAAGTTTCACGGGGAAAATAATCTGAGAAAAAGGCCTGTTCGTGGTCAAGTGGCCTAAAATTGGAACGAGTGGACAGATAGAAATGGCGAGCGATAGGATCTATGGGAGTCTATGAGGAAGCCATTGGGTGTCGGCCTAATTCGGCCTGACAGTGTTTTTCGAAAAGGGCCTGACGTGGCCGTCGAGCACGCATCGCATCGTAGATCCGCTTTACACATTTCCTACGGCAAGAACCAATGCCCTTAAGGGAAAGGAGCAGCTTCCCCGTGCTCGGGCCTTTCCTTAAGGAGAGGCATCTTTCCTTAGGCTAGGAGCGGATGGTTGCGCTCACCTTTGACCATCCGGCTCCCCTGTGACCACCCAGGCCCAGACAACAGACCTGCCACCCAGCAGTGTCTGTCGATCGCTGTGCCGACAGAGCAGTCTCGCGACTATCATCCAAGGGACCTTTCGATCCTATGTGAAACGTCCTCTCTGGGGGTCTAGAAGCACTCTGTACACCCCACTTCCCGGGCACCCTCTCTTCCTTCGGGAAGAAAGGCCCCGGGCCACAGTCCTCACATTTCAGCTCAGAATAAACGCACCCCGATTTTCACGGATAGATTGGTTCCGGATTATTTCCGTCGACAGAATGGAATCAAGTCAATGAGTTTCAAGATCGGAGGGAAGCTGATGCAAAATCAGAATTTGTTTTTCTCACTCCCGAAAGGATACTTTTCTCTAACTTCTAGTCTCCTCCTGATAAAGACATTGGAAAATGTTTCTCTTGACCTCTGAGGGAATCGACACCAAAGACAGAGATCCTCCATTTTGTCAGAATGATTTCCTAGGCCTCCAATGGAGGAGGCCTCCCTCGGACGGGAGCTCAGCTTTTGTTTGCAACAGTTTTCCTCTCTCTGCTTGCCTTTAACATCTCCTTTCCCGTTCTTCTTTTTTGGAAGGGAAATACGTGCACCGCTGGGAAAAAAAAAAAAAAAGAATTTTCTAAATGACCAAAGAAGATCTACGACTGTTGTTATTTTGGTTTCACGGAGCAGTTCCACGTCCACATTTACTCCATTTTAAACACCCACACACACTCACAGCACGGCGCTGTGAGGATGTCCCGGGGAACTCGATTTGTGGAGGGAATGGCTGTGAGGTCTCTGCCCCCCAACCCCCACCATTTGGGTGCTTCTGCTTGTTGATGAGGACGGGAAGCCCTGCTGAAATCCATATTCTTATCACCACACGTGCATCTGCACCCATGCTCCCCCCGTGTGTCGTCTTTGGGCTTTGCTGTGGCCCCGTGCGGAGGGAGACCTGTTTTGTGTTGTAAACTTTTCCGCGGCCAAGCGGCTCGGTCCTTTCCTCTACGACTTGTGGGCTCTGTCTGTCCGTCTGCCTTAGAGAGACCCTCTGGGCCGGAAGTGACAGGCTGCACACAATTCCTGACAGACTGCGGACAATTCCTCCGTCGTCACGGTCCTTCTCTGATGACGTGCATGGTTTCGGTTTGACAGCGACCCCCACCCCCCACCCCGCCGTGATTTTCTAAGTCCTCCCGGGAGCCCGGGAAGTGCTCGGGCCGCTCCGGGAAGCGGGGGCCGGCAGCCCCGGCCTGCCCCGTGGCATCTCCGGGGACTTTTCCACCTCTGTCCGCGTCAGCCAGCCGGCAGCCCCGCGCCCGGCCCGGCCCAGAAGTCACGTGGGGAGTCTGTCCCCTTCCTGGCAAGCCCACCCACCCCACCCCCTCCCCGCCGATTTTCCAACACCTCCTTCTGCGCCCAGGGTTGCCCTGTGCTGCCTGGGAGCTCCGAGGTGGACACCCTGGGGCCTCACGTGGTGACCTCCCGGCCGCCCCAAGCGGGCCCAGAGAGAAAGAGAGAGAGAGAGAGACAGAGAGAGACAGAGACAGAGACAGAGACAGAGAGAGACAAAAAAAAAAAAAGAGACAGAGACAGAGA
>NW_027224874.1:15000-35845 GCF_041296235.1 Equus asinus | reverse complement strand
GTAGATATTTCAAGGGTTGCTTTGTCCCCAGGGCTCCACGCCTTTGTGCTTTGTTTTTGCTTAAGGATTGCCACCTGAGGTAGCCTCTGTTGCCCATCTTAGTCCCGTTTCAGAGGGTGGATTTCTCAGTGTTGCCTTTTCGCCAGCTCCCCACGCCCTTGTGTGTTTCTTTTGCTTAAAGATTGTCACCTGGAGCTAGGCACTGTTGCCCTGCTTCCTCAGTTTCAGAGGGTACCTTTTTCAGGGTTGCTTTTTGACCGGCTCTCCTCGCCATTGTATTTTTTTATTTTATTTTTTTTTGCTTAAAGATTGCCACCTGAGCTAGCCTCTGTTGCCCATTCTTCGTCCGTTTCAGAGGGTGGATTTCTCAGTGTTGCCTTTTCGCCAGCTCCCCACGCCCTTGTGTGTTTCTTTTGCTTAAAGATTGTCACCTGAGCTAGGCACTGTTGCCCTGCTTCTT
Source organism: Equus asinus (assembly GCF_041296235.1). NCBI lineage: Eukaryota > Metazoa > Chordata > Mammalia > Perissodactyla > Equidae > Equus > Equus asinus. The sequence continues at coordinate 35,385 of NW_027224874.1, read as the reverse complement.
CAGTTTCAGAGGGTGCCTTTTTCAGGGTTGCTTTTTGACCGGGTCTCCTCGCCATTGTATTTTTTTATTTTATTTTTTTTGCTTAAAGATTGCCACCTGAGCTAGCCTCTGTTGCCCATCTTCGTCCGTTTCAGAGGGTGGATTTCTCAGTGTTGCCTTTTCGCCAGCTCCCCACGCCCCTTGTGTGTTTCTTTTGCTTAAAGATTGTCACCTGAGCTAGGCACTGTTGCCCTGCTTCCTCAGTTTCAGAGGGTACCTTTTTCAGGGTTGCTTTTTGACCGGCTCTCCTCGCCATTGTATTTTTTTATTTTATTTTTTTGCTAAAGATTGCCACCTGAGCTAGCCTCTGTTGCCCATCTTCGTCCGTTTCAGAGGGTGGATTTCTCAGTGTTGCCTTTTCGCCAGCTCCCCACGCCCTTGTGTGTTTCTTTTGCTTAAAGATTGCCACCTGAAGCCAGCCTCTCTTGCCCATCTTCCTCAGTTTCAGAGGGTAGATATTTCAGGGTTGCTTTTTCCCCAGGTCTCCACGCCTTTGTGTTTTGTTTTTGGCTTAACGAGTGCCACCTGAGCTAGCCTCTCTTGCCCATGTTCCTCAGTTTTCAGAGGGTAGATATTTCAGGGTTGCTATGTCCCCAGGGCTCCACGCCTTTGTGCTTTGTTTTTGCTTAAGGATTGCCACCTGAGGTAGCCTCTCTTGCCCATCTTCCTCAGTTTCAGAGGGTGGATTTCTCCGTCTTGCTTTTTCCCCAGGTCTCCACGACCCTTGTGTGTTCTTTTGCTTAAAGATTGCCACCTGAGCTAGCCTCTGTTGCCCATCTTCGTCCGTTTCAGAGGGTGGATTTCTCAGTGTTGCCTTTTCGCCAGCTCCCCACGCCCTTGTGTGTTTTCTTTTGCTTAAAGATTGTCACCTGAGCTAGGCACTGTTGCCCTGCTTCCTCAGTTTCAGAGGGTACCTTTTTCAGGGTTGCTTTTTGACCGGCTCTCCTCGCCATTGTATTTTTTTATTTTATTTTTTTTGCTTAAAGATTGCCACCTGAGCTAGCCTCTGTTGCCCATCTTCGTCCGTTTCAGAGGGTGGATTTCTCAGTGTTGCCTTTTCGCCAGCTCCCCACGCCCTTGTGTGTTTCTTTTTGCTTAAAGATTGTCACCTGAGCTAGGCACTGTTGCCCTGCTTCTTCAGTTTCAGAGGGTGCCTTTTTTCAGGGTTGCTTTTTGACCGGGGTCTCCTCGCCATTGTATTTTTTTATTTTATTTTTTTTGCTTAAAGATTGCCACCTGAGCTAGCCTCTGTTGCCCATCTTCGTCCGTTTCAGAGGGTGGATTTCTCAGTGTTGCCTTTTCGCCAGCTCCCCACGCCCTTGTGTGTTTCTTTTGCTTAAAAGATTGTCACCTGAGCTAGGCACTGTTGCCCTGCTTCCTCAGTTTCAGAGGGTACCTTTTTCAGGGTTGCTTTTTGACCGGGTCTCCTCGCCATTGTATTTTTTTATTTTATTTTTTTTTGCTTAAAGATTGCCACCTGAGCTAGCCTCTGTTGTCGCTTCTTTCTCAGTTTTCAGAGGGTAGATTTCCCCGTGTTGCTTTTTCCCCAGGTCTCACGCACTTCCTTTTATTTTTCCTTAAAAATTGCCACCTGAGCTAGCCTCTGTTGCCCATCTTCGTCGGTTTCAGAGGGTAGATTTCTCACTGTTGCTTTTTTTGCAGGTCTGCACGCCCTTGTGTTTTTTTTCTGCTTAAAGGTTGCAACCTGAGCTAGCTTCTTTTGCCCATGTTCCTCAGTTTCAGAGGGTGGATTTCTCCGTGTTGCTTTTTCCCCAGGCCTCCACGCCCTTGTGTGTTTTCTTTTGCTTAACGATTGCCACCTGAGCTAGCCTCTGTTGCCCATCTTCGTCCGTTTCAGAGGGTGGATTTCTCAGTGTTGCCTTTTCGCCAGCTCCCACACCGCCCTTGTGTGTTTCTTTTGCTTAAAGATTGCCACCTGAAGCCAGCCTCTCTTGCCCATCTTCCCAGTTTCAGAGGGTAGATATTTCAGGGTTGCTTTTTCCCCAGGTCTCCACGCCTTTGTGTTTTGTTTTTGCTTAACGAGTGCCACCTGAGCTAGCCTCTCTTGCCCATGTTCCTCAGTTTCAGAGGGTAGATATTTCAGGGTTGCTTTGTCCCCAGGGCTCCCACGCCTTTGTGCTTTGTTTTTTGCTTAAGGATTGCCACCTGAGGTAGCCTCTCTTGCCCATCTTCCTCAGTTTCAGAGGGTGGATTTCTCCGTGTTGCTTTTTCCCCAGGTCTCCACGCCCTTGTGTGTTTCTTTTGCTTAAAGATTGCCACCTGAGCTAGCCTCTGTTGCCCATCTTCCTCAGTTTCAGAGGGTAGATTATTTCAGGGTTGCTTTTTCCCCCCAGGTCTCCACGTCCTTTGTGTTTTGTTTTTGCTTAACGAGTGCCACCTGAGCTAGCCTCTCTTGCCCATGTTCCTCAGTTTCAGAGGGTAGATATTTCAGGGTTGCTTTGTCCCCAGGGCTCCACGCCTTTGTGCTTTGTTTTTGCTTAAGGATTGCCACCTGAGGTAGCCTCTGTTGCCCATCTTAGTCCGTTTCAGAGGGTGGATTTCTCAGTGTTGCCTTTTCGCCAGCTCCCCACGCCCTTGTGTGTTTCTTTTGCTTAAAGATTGTCACCTGAGCTAGGCACTGTTGCCCTGCTTCTTCAGTTTCAGAGGGTACCTTTTTCAGGGTTGCTTTTTGACCGGCTCTCCTCGCCATTGTATTTTTTTATTTTATTTTTTTTGCTTAAAGATTGCCACCTGAGCTAGCCTCTGTTGCCCATCTTAGTCAGTTTCAGAGGGTGGATTCTCAGGTGTTGCCTTTTCGCCAGCTCCCCACGCCCTTGTGTGTTTCTTTTGCTTAAAGATTGTCACCTGAGCTAGGCACTGTTGCCCTGCTTCCTCAGTTTCAGAGGGTACCTTTTTCAGGGTTGCTTTTTGACCGGGTCTCCTCGCCATTGTATTTTTTTATTTTATTTTTTTTTGCTTAAAGATTGCCACCTGAGCTAGCCTCTGTTGCGCTTCTTTCTCAGTTTCAGAGGGTAGATTCTCCCCGTGTTGCTTTTTCCCCAGGTCTCCACGCACTTCCTTTATTTTTCCTTAAAAATTGCCACCTGAGCTAGCCTCTGTTGCCCATCTTCGTCGGTTTCAGAGGGTAGATTTCTCACTGTTGCTTTTTTTGCCAGGTCTGCACGCCCTTGTGTTTTTTTTCTGCTTAAAGGTTGCAACCTGAGCTAGCTTCTTTTGCCCATGTTCCTCAGTTTCAGAGGGTGGATTTCTCCGTGTTGCTTTTTCCCCAGGCCTCCACGCCTTGTGTGTTTCTTTTGCTTAACGATTGCCACCTGAGCTAGCCTCTGTTGCCCATCTTCGTCCGTTTCAGAGGGTGGATTTCTCAGTGTTGCCTTTTCCCCAGCTCCACCACGCCCTTGTGTGTTTCTTTTGCTTAAGATTGCCAACCTGAAGCCAGCCTCTCTTGCCCATCTTCCTCAGTTTCAGAGGGAAGATATTTCAGGGTTGCTTTTTCCCCAGGTCTCCACGCCTTTGTGTTTTGTTTTTGCTTAACGAGTGCCACCTGAGCTAGCCTCTCTTGCCATGTTCCTCAGTTTCAGAGGGTAGATATTTCAGGGTTGCTTTGTCCCCAGGGGCTCCACGCCTTTGTGCTTTGTTTTTGCTTAAGGATTGCCACCTGAGGTAGCCTCTCTTGCCCATCTTCCTCAGTTTCAGAGGGTGGATTTCTCCGTGTTGCTTTTTCCCCAGGTCTCCACGCCCTTGTGTGTTTCTTTTGCTTAAAGATTGCCACCTGAGCTTAGCCTGTGTTGCCCATCTTCCTCAGTTTCAGAGGGTAGATATTTCAGGGTTGCTTTTTCCCCAGGTCTCCACGCCTTTGTGTTTTGTTTTTGCTTAACGAGTGCCACCTGAGCTAGCCTCTCTTGCCCATTGTTCCTCAGTTTCAGAGGGTAGATATTTCAGGGTTGCTTTGTCCCCAGGGCTCCACACGCCTTTGTGCTTTGTTTTTGCTTAAGGATTGCCACCTGAGGTAGCCTCTGTTGCCCATCTTAGTCCGTTTCAGAGGGTGGATTCTCAGTGTTGCCTTTCGCCAGCTCCCCACGCCCTTGTGTGTTTCTTTTGCTTAAAGATTGTCACCTGAGCTAGGCACTGTTGCCCTGCTTCTTCAGTTTCAGAGGGTACCTTTTTCAGGGTTGCTTTTTGACCGGCTCTCCTCGCCATTGTATTTATTTTTATTTTATTTTTTTTGCTTAAAGATTGCCACCTGAGCTAGCCTCTGTTGCCCATCTTCGTCCGTTTCAGAGGGTGGATTTCTCAGTGTTGCCTTTTCGCCAGCTCCCCACGCCCTTGTGTGTTTCTTTTGCTTAAAGATTGTCACCTGAGCTAGGCACTGTTGCCCTGCTTCCTCAGTTTCAGAGGGTACCTTTTTCAGGGTTGCTTTTTGACCGGCTCTCCTCGCCATTGTATTTTTTTATTTTATTTTTTTTTGCTTAAAGATTGCCACCTGAGCTAGCCTCTGTTGCGCTTCTTTCTCAGTTTCAGAGGGTAGATTTCCCCGTGTTGCTTTTTCCCCAGGTCTCCACGCACTTCCTTTTATTTTTCCTTAAAAATTGCCACCTGAGCTAGCCTCTGTTGCCCATCTTCGTCCGTTTCAGAGGGTGGATTTCTCAGTGTTGCCTTTTCGCCAGCTCCCCAAGCCCTTGTGTGTTTCTTTTGCTTAAAGATTGCCACCTGAAGCCAGCCTCTCTTGCCCATCTTCCTCAGTTTCAGAGGGTAGATATTTCAGGGTTGCTTTTTCCCCAGGTCTCCACGCCTTTGTGTTTTGTTTTTGCTTAACGAGTGCCACCTGAGCTAGCCTCTCTTGCCCATGTTCCTCAGTTTCAGAGGGTAGATATTTCAGGGTTGCTTTGTCCCCAGGGCTCCACGCCTTTGTGCTTTGTTTTTGCTTAAGGATTGCCACCTGAGGTAGCCTCTGTTGCCCATCTTAGTCCGTTTCAGAGGGTGGATTTCTCAGTGTTGCCTTTTCGCCAGCTCCCCACGCCCTTGTGTGTTTCTTTTGCTTAAAGATTGTCACCTGAGCTAGGCACTGTTGCCCTGCTTCCTCAGTTTCAGAGGGTACCTTTTTCAGGGTTGCTTTTTGACCGGGTCTCCTCGCCATTGTATTTTTTTATTTTATTTTTTTTGCTTAAAGATTGCCACCTGAGCTAGCCTCTGTTGCCCATCTTCGTCCGTTTCAGAGGGTGGATTTCTCAGTGTTGCCTTTTCGCCAGCTCCCCACGCCCTTGTGTGTTTCTTTTGCTTAAAGATTGTCACCTGAGCTAGGCACTGTTGCCCTGCTTCCTCAGTTTCAGAGGGTACCTTTTTCAGGGTTGCTTTTTGACCGGCTCTCCTCGCCATTGTATTTTTTTATTTTATTTTTTTTGCTTAAAGATTGCCACCTGAGCTAGCCTCTGTTGCCCATCTTCGTCCGTTTCAGAGGGTGGATTTCTCAGTGTTGCCTTTTCGCCAGCTCCCCACGCCCTTGTGTGTTTCTTTTGCTTAAAGATTGCCACCTGAAGCCAGCCTCTCTTGCCCATCTTCCTCAGTTTCAGAGGGTAGATATTTCAGGGTTGCTTTTTCCCCAGGTCTCCACGCCTTTGTGTTTTGTTTTTGCTTAACGAGTGCCACCTGAGCTAGCCTCTCTTGCCCATGTTCCTCAGTTTCAGAGGGTAGATATTTCAGGGTTGCTATGTCCCCAGGGCTCCACGCCTTTGTGCTTTGTTTTTGCTTAAGGATTGCCACCTGAGGTAGCCTCTCTTGCCCATCTTCCTCAGTTTCAGAGGGTGGATTTCTCCGTCTTGCTTTTTCCCCAGGTCTCCACGCCCTTGTGTGTTTCTTTTGCTTAAAGATTGCCACCTGAGCTAGCCTCTGTTGCCCATCTTCGTCCGTTTCAGAGGGTGGATTTCTCAGTGTTGCCTTTTCGCCAGCTCCCCACGCCCTTGTGTGTTTCTTTTGCTTAAAGATTGTCACCTGAGCTAGGCACTGTTGCCCTGCTTCCTCAGTTTCAGAGGGTACCTTTTTCAGGGTTGCTTTTTGACCGGCTCTCCTCGCCATTGTATTTTTTTATTTTATTTTTTTTGCTTAAAGATTGCCACCTGAGCTAGCCTCTGTTGCCCATCTTCGTCCGTTTCAGAGGGTGGATTTCTCAGTGTTGCCTTTTCGCCAGCTCCCCACGCCCTTGTGTGTTTCTTTTGCTTAAAGATTGTCACCTGAGCTAGGCACTGTTGCCCTGCTTCTTCAGTTTCAGAGGGTGCCTTTTTCAGGGTTGCTTTTTGACCGGGTCTCCTCGCCATTGTATTTTTTTATTTTATTTTTTTTGCTTAAAGATTGCCACCTGAGCTAGCCTCTGTTGCCCATCTTCGTCCGTTTCAGAGGGTGGATTTCTCAGTGTTGCCTTTTCGCCAGCTCCCCACGCCCTTGTGTGTTTCTTTTGCTTAAAGATTGTCACCTGAGCTAGGCACTGTTGCCCTGCTTCCTCAGTTTCAGAGGGTACCTTTTTCAGGGTTGCTTTTTGACCGGGTCTCCTCGCCATTGTATTTTTTTATTTTATTTTTTTTTGCTTAAAGATTGCCACCTGAGCTAGCCTCTGTTGCGCTTCTTTCTCAGTTTCAGAGGGTAGATTTCCCCGTGTTGCTTTTTCCCCAGGTCTCCACGCACTTCCTTTTATTTTTCCTTAAAAATTGCCACCTGAGCTAGCCTCTGTTGCCCATCTTCGTCGGTTTCAGAGGGTAGATTTCTCACTGTTGCTTTTTTGCCAGGTCTGCACGCCCTTGTGTTTTTTTTCTGCTTAAAGGTTGCAACCTGAGCTAGCTTCTTTTGCCCATGTTCCTCAGTTTCAGAGGGTGGATTTCTCCGTGTTGCTTTTTCCCCAGGCCTCCACGCCCTTGTGTGTTTCTTTTGCTTAACGATTGCCACCTGAGCTAGCCTCTGTTGCCCATCTTCGTCCGTTTCAGAGGGTGGATTTCTCAGTGTTGCCTTTTCCCCAGCTCCCCACGCCCTTGTGTGTTTCTTTTGCTTAAAGATTGCCACCTGAAGCCAGCCTCTCTTGCCCATCTTCCTCAGTTTCAGAGGGTAGATATTTCAGGGTTGCTTTTTCCCCAGGTCTCCACGCCTTTGTGTTTTGTTTTTGCTTAACGAGTGCCACCTGAGCTAGCCTCTCTTGCCCATGTTCCTCAGTTTCAGAGGGTAGATATTTCAGGGTTGCTTTGTCCCCAGGGCTCCACGCCTTTGTGCTTTGTTTTTGCTTAAGGATTGCCACCTGAGGTAGCCTCTCTTGCCCATCTTCCTCAGTTTCAGAGGGTGGATTTCTCCGTGTTGCTTTTTCCCCAGGTCTCCACGCCCTTGTGTGTTTCTTTTGCTTAAAGATTGCCACCTGAGCTAGCCTGTGTTGCCCATCTTCCTCAGTTTCAGAGGGTAGATATTTCAGGGTTGCTTTTTCCCCAGGTCTCCACGCCTTTGTGTTTTGTTTTTGCTTAACGAGTGCCACCTGAGCTAGCCTCTCTTGCCCATGTTCCTCAGTTTCAGAGGGTAGATATTTCAGGGTTGCTTTGTCCCCAGGGCTCCACGCCTTTGTGCTTTGTTTTTGCTTAAGGATTGCCACCTGAGGTAGCCTCTGTTGCCCATCTTAGTCCGTTTCAGAGGGTGGATTTCTCAGTGTTGCCTTTTCGCCAGCTCCCCACGCCCTTGTGTGTTTCTTTTGCTTAAAGATTGTCACCTGAGCTAGGCACTGTTGCCCTGCTTCTTCAGTTTCAGAGGGTACCTTTTTCAGGGTTGCTTTTTGACCGGCTCTCCTCGCCATTGTATTTTTTTATTTTATTTTTTTTGCTTAAAGATTGCCACCTGAGCTAGCCTCTGTTGCCCATCTTCGTCCGTTTCAGAGGGTGGATTTCTCAGTGTTGCCTTTTCGCCAGCTCCCCACGCCCTTGTGTGTTTCTTTTGCTTAAAGATTGTCACCTGAGCTAGGCACTGTTGCCCTGCTTCCTCAGTTTCAGAGGGTACCTTTTTCAGGGTTGCTTTTTGACCGGCTCTCCTCGCCATTGTATTTTTTTATTTTATTTTTTTTTGCTTAAAGATTGCCACCTGAGCTAGCCTCTGTTGCGCTTCTTTCTCAGTTTCAGAGGGTAGATTTCCCCGTGTTGCTTTTTCCCCAGGTCTCCACGCACTTCCTTTTATTTTTCCTTAAAAATTGCCACCTGAGCTAGCCTCTGTTGCCCATCTTCGTCGGTTTCAGAGGGTAGATTTCTCACTGTTGCTTTTTTGCCAGGTCTGCACGCCCTTGTGTTTTTTTTTCTGCTTAAAGGTTGCAACCTGAGCTAGCTTCTTTTGCCCATGTTCCTCAGTTTCAGAGGGTGGATTTCTCCGTGTTGCTTTTTCCCCAGGCCTCCACGCCCTTGTGTGTTTCTTTTGCTTAACGATTGCCACCTGAGCTAGCCTCTGTTGCCCATCTTCGTCCGTTTCAGAGGGTGGATTTCTCAGTGTTGCCTTTTCGCCAGCTCCCCACGCCCTTGTGTGTTTCTTTTGCTTAAAGATTGCCACCTGAAGCCAGCCTCTCTTGCCCATCTTCCTCAGTTTCAGAGGGTAGATATTTCAGGGTTGCTTTTTCCCCAGGTCTCCACGCCTTTGTGTTTTGTTTTTGCTTAACGAGTGCCACCTGAGCTAGCCTCTCTTGCCCATGTTCCTCAGTTTCAGAGGGTAGATATTTCAGGGTTGCTTTGTCCCCAGGGCTCCACGCCTTTGTGCTTTGTTTTTGCTTAAGGATTGCCACCTGAGGTAGCCTCTGTTGCCCATCTTAGTCCGTTTCAGAGGGTGGATTTCTCAGTGTTGCCTTTTCGCCAGCTCCCCACGCCCTTGTGTGTTTCTTTTGCTTAAAGATTGTCACCTGAGCTAGGCACTGTTGCCCTGCTTCCTCAGTTTCAGAGGGTACCTTTTTCAGGGTTGCTTTTTGACCGGGTCTCCTCGCCATTGTATTTTTTTATTTTATTTTTTTTGCTTAAAGATTGCCACCTGAGCTAGCCTCTGTTGCCCATCTTCGTCCGTTTCAGAGGGTGGATTTCTCAGTGTTGCCTTTTCGCCAGCTCCCCACGCCCTTGTGTGTTTCTTTTGCTTAAAGATTGTCACCTGAGCTAGGCACTGTTGCCCTGCTTCTTCAGTTTCAGAGGGTGCCTTTTTCAGGGTTGCTTTTTGACCGGGTCTCCTCGCCATTGTATTTTTTTATTTTATTTTTTTTGCTTAAAGATTGCCACCTGAGCTAGCCTCTGTTGCCCATCTTCGTCCGTTTCAGAGGGTGGATTTCTCAGTGTTGCCTTTTCGCCAGCTCCCCACGCCCTTGTGTGTTTCTTTTGCTTAAAGATTGTCACCTGAGCTAGGCACTGTTGCCCTGCTTCCTCAGTTTCAGAGGGTACCTTTTTCAGGGTTGCTTTTTCACCGGGTCTCCTCGCCATTGTATTTTTTTATTTTATTTTTTTTGCTTAAAGATTGCCACCTGAGCTAGCCTCTGTTGCCCATCTTCGTCCGTTTCAGAGGGTGGATTTCTCAGTGTTGCCTTTTCGCCAGCTCCCCACGCCCTTGTGTGTTTCTTTTGCTTAAAGATTGCCACCTGAAGCCAGCCTCTCTTGCCCATCTTCCTCAGTTTCAGAGGGTAGATATTTCAGGGTTGCTTTTTCCCCAGGTCTCCACGCCTTTGTGTTTTGTTTTTGCTTAACGAGTGCCACCTGAGCTAGCCTCTCTTGCCCATGTTCCTCAGTTTCAGAGGGTAGATATTTCAGGGTTGCTATGTCCCCAGGGCTCCACGCCTTTGTGCTTTGTTTTTGCTTAAGGATTGCCACCTGAGGTAGCCTCTCTTGCCCATCTTCCTCAGTTTCAGAGGGTGGATTTCTCCGTCTTTCTTTTTCCCCAGGTCTCCACGCCCTTGTGTGTTTCTTTTGCTTAAAGATTGCCACCTGAGCTAGCCTCTGTTGCCCATCTTCGTCCGTTTCAGAGGGTGGATTTCTCAGTGTTGCCTTTTCGCCAGCTCCCCACGCCCTTGTGTGTTTCTTTTGCTTAAAGATTGTCACCTGAGCTAGGCACTGTTGCCCTGCTTCCTCAGTTTCAGAGGGTACCTTTTTCAGGGTTGCTTTTTGACCGGCTCTCCTCGCCATTGTATTTTTTTATTTTATTTTTTTTGCTTAAAGATTGCCACCTGAGCTAGCCTCTGTTGCCCATCTTCGTCCGTTTCAGAGGGTGGATTTCTCAGTGTTGCCTTTTCGCCAGCTCCCCACGCCCTTGTGTGTTTCTTTTGCTTAAAGATTGCCACCTGAAGCCAGCCTCTCTTGCCCATCTTCCTCAGTTTCAGAGGGTAGATATTTCAGGGTTGCTTTTTCCCCAGGTCTCCACGCCTTTAGGTTTTGTTTTTGCTTAACGAGTGCCACCTGAGCTAGCCTCTCTTGCCCATGTTCCTCAGTTTCAGAGGGTAGATATTTCAGGGTTGCTTTGTCCCCAGGGCTCCACGCCTTTGTGCTTTGTTTTTGCTTAAGGATTGCCACCTGAGGTAGCCTCTCTTGCCCATCTTCCTCAGTTTCAGAGGGTGGATTTCTCCGTGTTGCTTTTTCCCCAGGTCTCCACGCCCTTGTGTGTTTCTTTTGCTTAAAGATTGCCACCTGAGCTAGCCTCTGTTGCCCATCTTCGTCCGTTTCAGAGGGTGGATTTCTCAGTGTTGCCTTTTCGCCAGCTCCCCACGCCCTTGTGTGTTTCTTTTGCTTAAAGATTGTCACCTGAGCTAGGCACTGTTGCCCTGCTTCCTCAGTTTCAGAGGGTACCTTTTTCAGGGTTGCTTTTTGACCGGGTCTCCTCGCCATTGTATTTTTTTATCTTATTTTTTTTGCTTAAAGATTGCCACCTGAGCTAGCCTCTGTTGCGCTTCTTTCTCAGTTCTAGAGGGTAGATTTCTCCGTGTTGCTTTTTCCCCAGGTCTCCACGCACTTCCTTTTATTTTTCCTTAAAAATTGCCACCTGAGCTAGCCTCTGTTGTCCATCTTCGTCGGTTTCAGAGGGTAGATTTCTCACTGTTGCTTTTTTGCCAGGTCTGCACGCCCTTGTGTTTTTTTTCTGCTTAAAGGTTGCAACCTGAGCTAGCTTCTTTTGCCCATGTCCCTCAGTTTCAGAGGGTGGATTTCTCCGTGTTGCTTTTTCCCCAGGCCTCCACGCCCTTGTGTGTTTCTTTTGCTTAAAGATTGCCACCTGAAGCCAGCCTCTCTTGCCCATCTTCCTCAGTTTCAGAGGGTAGATATTTCAGGGTTGCTTTTTCCCCAGGTCTCCACGCCTTTGTGTTTTGTTTTTGCTTAACGATTGCCACCTGAGCTAGCCTCTCTTGCCCATGTTCCTCAGTTTCAGAGGGTAGATATTTCAGGGTTGCTTTGTCCCCAGGGCTCCACGCCTTTGTGCTTTGTTTTTGCTTAAGGATTGCCACCTGAGGTAGCCTCTCTTGCCCATCTTCCTCAGTTTCAGAGGGTGGATTTCTCCGTGTTGCTTTTTCCCCAGGTCTCCACGCCCTTGTGTGTTTCTTTTGCTTAAAGATTGCCACCTGAAGCCAGCCTCTCTTGCCCATCTTCCTCAGTTTCAGAGGGTAGATATTTCAGGGTTGCTTTTTCCCCAGGTCTCCACGCCCTTGTGTGTTTCTTTTGCTTAAAGATTGTCACCTGAGCTAGGCACTGTTGCCCTGCTTCCTCAGTTTCAGAGGGTACCTTTTTCAGGGTTGCTTTTTGACCGGGTCTCCTCGCCATTGTATTTTTTTATCTTATTTTTTTTGCTTAAAGATTGCCACCTGAGCTAGCCTCTGTTGCGCTTCTTTCTCAGTTCTAGAGGGTAGATTTCTCCGTGTTGCTTTTTCCCCAGGTCTCCACGCACTTCCTTTTATTTTTCCTTAAAAATTGCCACCTGAGCTAGCCTCTGTTGTCCATCTTCGTCGGTTTCAGAGGGTAGATTTCTCACTGTTGCTTTTTTGCCAGGTCTGCACGCCCTTGTGTTTCTTTTCTGCTTAAAGGTTGCAACCTGAGCTAGCTTCTTTTGCCCATGTCCCTCAGTTTCAGAGGGTGGATTTCTCCGTGTTGCTTTTTCCCCAGGCCTCCACGCCCTTGTGTGTTTCTTTTGCTTAAAGATTGCCACCTGAAGCCAGCCTCTCTTGCCCATCTTCCTCAGTTTCAGAGGGTAGATATTTCAGGGTTGCTTTTTCCCCAGGTCTCCACGCCTTTGGGTTTTGTTTTTGCTTAACGATTGCCACCTGAGCTAGCCTCTCTTGCCCATGTTCCTCAGTTTCAGAGGGTAGATATTTCAGGGTTGCTTTGTCCCCAGGGCTCCACGCCTTTGTGCTTTGTTTTTGCTTAAGGATTGCCACCTGAGGTAGCCTCTCTTGCCCATCTTCCTCAGTTTCAGAGGGTGGATTTCTCCGTGTTGCTTTTTCCCCAGGTCTCCACGCCCTTGTGTGTTTCTTTTGCTTAAAGATTGCCACCTGAGCTAGCCTCTGTTGCCCATCTTCGTCCGTTTCAGAGGGTGGATTTCTCAGTGTTGCCTTTTCGCCAGCTCCCCACGCCCTTGTGTGTTTCTTTTGCTTAAAGATTGTCACCTGAGCTAGGCACTGTTGCCCTGCTTCCTCAGTTTCAGAGGGTACCTTTTTCAGGGTTGCTTTTTGACTGGGTCTCCTTGCCATTGTATTTTTTATCTTATTTTTTTTGCTTAAAGATTGCCACCTGAGCTAGCCTCTGTTGCGCTTCTTTCTCAGTTCTAGAGGGTAGATTTCTCCGTGTTGCTTTTTCCCCAGGTCTCCACGCACTTCCTTTTATTTTTCCTTAAAAATTGCCACCTGAGCTAGCCTCTGTTGTCCATCTTCGTCGGTTTCAGAGGGTAGATTTCTCACTGTTGCTTTTTTGCCAGGTCTGCACGCCCTTGTGTTTTTTTTCTGCTTAAGGATTGCCACCTGAGGTAGCCTCTCTTGCCCATCTTCCTCAGTTTCAGAGGGTGGATTTCTCCGTGTTGCTTTTTCCCCAGGTCTCCACGCCCTTGTGTGTTTCTTTTGCTTAAAGATTGCCACCTGAAGCCAGCCTCTCTTGCCCATCTTCCTCAGTTTCAGAGGGTAGATATTTCAGGGTTGCTTTTTCCCCAGGTCTCCACGCCCTTGTGTGTTTCTTTTGCTTAAAGATTGTCACCTGAGCTAGGCACTGTTGCCCTGCTTCCTCAGTTTCAGAGGGTACCTTTTTCAGGGTTGCTTTTTGACCGGGTCTCCTCGCCATTGTATTTTTTTATCTTATTTTTTTTGCTTAAAGATTGCCACCTGAGCTAGCCTCTGTTGCGCTTCTTTCTCAGTTCTAGAGGGTAGATTTCTCCGTGTTGCTTTTTCCCCAGGTCTCCACGCACTTCCTTTTATTTTTCCTTAAAAATTGCCACCTGAGCTAGCCTCTGTTGTCCATCTTCGTCGGTTTCAGAGGGTAGATTTCTCACTGTTGCTTTTTTGCCAGGTCTGCACGCCCTTGTGTTTTTTTTCTGCTTAAAGGTTGCAACCTGAGCTAGCTTCTTTTGCCCATGTCCCTCAGTTTCAGAGGGTGGATTTCTCCGTGTTGCTTTTTCCCCAGGCCTCCACGCCCTTGTGTGTTTCTTTTGCTTAAAGATTGCCACCTGAAGCCAGCCTCTCTTGCCCATCTTCCTCAGTTTCAGAGGGTAGATATTTCAGGGTTGCTTTTTCCCCAGGTCTCCACGCCTTTGGGTTTTGTTTTTGCTTAACGATTGCCACCTGAGCTAGCCTCTCTTGCCCATGTTCCTCAGTTTCAGAGGGTAGATATTTCAGGGTTGCTTTGTCCCCAGGGCTCCACGCCTTTGTGCTTTGTTTTTGCTTAAGGATTGCCACCTGAGGTAGCCTCTCTTGCCCATCTTCCTCAGTTTCAGAGGGTGGATTTCTCCGTGTTGCTTTTTCCCCAGGTCTCCACGCCCTTGTGTGTTTCTTTTGCTTAAAGATTGCCACCTGAGCTAGCCTCTGTTGCCCATCTTCGTCCGTTTCAGAGGGTGGATTTCTCAGTGTTGCCTTTTCGCCAGCTCCCCACGCCCTTGTGTGTTTCTTTTGCTTAAAGATTGTCACCTGAGCTAGGCACTGTTGCCCTGCTTCCTCAGTTTCAGAGGGTACCTTTTTCAGGGTTGCTTTTTGACCGGGTCTCCTCGCCATTGTATTTTTTTATCTTATTTTTTTTGCTTAAAGATTGCCACCTGAGCTAGCCTCTGTTGCGCTTCTTTCTCAGTTCTAGAGGGTAGATTTCTCCGTGTTGCTTTTTCCCCAGGTCTCCACGCACTTCCTTTTATTTTTCCTTAAAAATTGCCACCTGAGCTAGCCTCTGTTGTCCATCTTCGTCGGTTTCAGAGGGTAGATTTCTCACTGTTGCTTTTTTGCCAGGTCTGCACGCCCTTGTGTTTTTTTTCTGCTTAAAGGTTGCAACCTGAGCTAGCTTCTTTTGCCCATGTCCCTCAGTTTCAGAGGGTGGATTTCTCCGTGTTGCTTTTTCCCCAGGCCTCCACGCCCTTGTGTGTTTCTTTTGCTTAAAGATTGCCACCTGAAGCCAGCCTCTCTTGCCCATCTTCCTCAGTTTCAGAGGGTAGATATTTCAGGGTTGCTTTTTCCCCAGGTCTCCACGCCTTTGTGTTTTGTTTTTGCTTAACGATTGCCACCTGAGCTAGCCTCTCTTGCCCATGTTCCTCAGTTTCAGAGGGTAGATATTTCAGGGTTGCTTTGTCCCCAGGGCTCCACGCCTTTGTGCTTTGTTTTTGCTTAAGGATTGCCACCTGAGGTAGCCTCTCTTGCCCATCTTCCTCAGTTTCAGAGGGTGGATTTCTCCGTGTTGCTTTTTCCCCAGGTCTCCACGCCCTTGTGTGTTTCTTTTGCTTAAAGATTGCCACCTGAGCTAGCCTCTGTTGCCCATCTTCGTCCGTTTCAGAGGGTGGATTTCTCAGTGTTGCCTTTTCGCCAGCTCCCCACGCCCTTGTGTGTTTCTTTTGCTTAAAGATTGTCACCTGAGCTAGGCACTGTTGCCCTGCTTCCTCAGTTTCAGAGGGTACCTTTTTCAGGGTTGCTTTTTGACCGGCTCTCCTCGCCATTGTATTTTTTTATCTTATTTTTTTTGCTTAAAGATTGCCACCTGAGCTAGCCTCTGTTGCGCTTCTTTCTCAGTTCTAGAGGGTAGATTTCTCCGTGTTGCTTTTTCCCCAGGTCTCCACGCACTTCCTTTTATTTTTCCTTAAAAATTGCCACCTGAGCTAGCCTCTGTTGTCCATCTTCGTCGGTTTCAGAGGGTAGATTTCTCACTGTTGCTTTTTTGCCAGGTCTGCACGCCCTTGTGTTTTTTTTCTGCTTAAAGGTTGCAACCTGAGCTAGCTTCTTTTGCCCATGTCCCTCAGTTTCAGAGGGTGGATTTCTCCGTGTTGCTTTTTCCCCAGGCCTCCACGCCCTTGTGTGTTTCTTTTGCTTAAAGATTGCCACCTGAAGCCAGCCTCTCTTGCCCATCTTCCTCAGTTTCAGAGGGTAGATATTTCAGGGTTGCTTTTTCCCCAGGTCTCCACGCCTTTGGGTTTTGTTTTTGCTTAACGATTGCCACCTGAGCTAGCCTCTCTTGCCCATCTTCCTGAGTTTCAGAGGGTCGATATCTCCGTGTTGCTGTTTCCTCAGGTCTCCACGCCCTTGTGTGTTTCTTTTGCTTAACGTTTGCCACCTGAAGCCAGCCTCTCTTGCCCATCTTCCTCAGTTTCAGAGGGTGGATTTCTCCGTGTTGCTTTTTCCCCAGGTCTCCACGCCCTTGTGTGTTTCTTTTGCTTAAAGATTGCCACCTGAGCTAGCCTCTGTTGCCCATCTTCGTCCGTTTCAGAGGGTGGATTTCTCAGTGTTGCCTTTTCGCCAGCTCCCCACGCCCTTGTGTGTTTCTTTTGCTTAAAGATTGTCACCTGAGCTAGGCACTGTTGCCCTGCTTCCTCAGTTTCAGAGGGTACCTTTTTCAGGGTTGCTTTTTGACCGGGTCTCCTCGCCATTGTATTTTTTTATCTTATTTTTTTTGCTTAAAGATTGCCACCTGAGCTAGCCTCTGTTGCCCATCTTCGTCCGTTTCAGAGGGTGGATTTCTCAGTGTTGCCTTTTCCCCAGCTCCCCACGCCCTTGTGTGTTTCTTTTGCTGAAAGATTGCCACCTGAAGCCAGCCTCTCTTGCCCATCTTCGTCAGTTTCAGAGGGTGGATTTCTCAGTGTTGCCTTTTCCCCAGCTCCCCACGCCCTTGTGTGTTTCTTTTGCTTAAAGATTGTCACCTGAGCTAGGCACTGTTGCCCTGCTTCCTCAGTTTCAGAGGGTACCTTTTTCAGGGTTGCTTTTTGACCGCGTCTCCTCGCTATTGTATTTTTTTATCTTATTTTTTTTGCTTAAAGATTGCCACCTGAGCTAGCCTCTGTTGCGCTTCTTTCTCAGTTCTAGAGGGTAGATTTCTCCGTGTTGCTTTTTCCCCAGGTCTCCACGCACTTCCTTTCATTTTTCCTTAAAAATTGCCACCTGAGCTAGCCCCTGTTGCCCATCTTCGTCGGTTTCAGAGGGTAGATTTCTCAGTGTTGATTTTTCCCCATTTCTCCACGCCCTCGTGCTTTTTTTTTTTATTTCCTTAAATGTCGGCGCCTGAGCTAGCTTCTTTTGCCCATCTTCGTCAGTTTCAGCGGGTAGACTCTCCGCCTGCCTTCGACAGGCCCTCTGGACTGGAAAGCTTTCCTCCTCCCGTCATCACGGTCCTTCTCGGATGACGTGCCTGGTTTCGGTTTGACCGTCCCCGCCCGCCCTGATTTTCTAAGTCCTCCCGGGAACCCCGGGGGCGCTCCAGCCGCTCCGGGAAGCGGCGGCCTCCCGGCCGCACCGGCCCAGCCCGGCCCGGGCCGCCCCCTGGCCTCTCTGGGGGGAACTCTCCCCTTCCCCTTCCCGGTGATCGCCCGAGAAACCTTTTCCGAGTCCCCCTCCTGCGGCTGGGGCTGCGCCTTGGCGGCCGGGAGCCCGCGGGCGGACACCCCGGGGCCGCACTGGGCCGGGAGGCTGGGTCCGAGGGGGCTCCGGGACGGGATCGGGCGGCCCGGCGGCCCGGCTGTGCTCCCCGGCGGGCCCGCGCTCCGGCTCCGTCCCGCTGAGGCGGTCGTCGGTCGCCGGGTGCCACCTGGCGGCCGCTTTTATATCGTCTCTTTCCTCCGGAGCTCCGGCGACGCGGGCCAAGGGACGGGACTCGGCCGCGGTGACCGAGGCAGAGTCCCGGGAGGCCGGCGTCGCTGGCGGGATCTGGCCCGGTGGCGCCGGGGCGTGAGCGCGACGCCCGCTCGCCGGAGATTGGAGGTGCAGGCTACTGAGGGAGGTGGCTGTCGCCGCGCCGCCCGGTGCCGGCCGGGGTGTGGGGCCTCCCGGACGGGTCGACCAGCAGCCGCCGGTGCCCCTCCGTCCCCGGGAGGGGGGTGGGGGGCCGCCGCGGGGGAACGGGCGAGGGAGCTCGTCCCGTGCCCGGCCGTCGTCCCGAGGGCGGCCCGGTGGTCGGGCCTTCCGCGTCGCCGATCCCCTTTCCGCGCCCCGCTCCGGAGGTGGGCGACCGGCCGGGGCCTTGCGGGGGAGGCCCGTGGAGGGCGCGACGGGCTCGGCCGCCGGGCTGGCCTTTTCCCCACTGGTCTTCCGAGTCGACCGGCTCTGGCGGTGGGGACCGGGCCCGGTCCTCGGATGCCTCCTCCTCCGTGGCAGTTTTTTTTTCCAAGTCCCGCCCTGGAGAAGAGCGTGGACCGGCCCCGGGAGCCCTCGAGGGCGGGCCGGGGAGGGCGTCCCCGGCCCGGACGCGTGCCCGGGGTGGGTCCGGGCCGTCGGACCGGACTTCTCTCTCCGAGTTTCGCGGGTCGCGTCTTTGTCCGGAGGCGGGAGGGGGCCGGCTCGAGGCGTAGGTGGAGCCCCGGCTGAGGGACGGGAGCCACGGTCCCGCCCCGGGCCCGGTCGCCGGAGGCGCCTCCGCGGAATTCTTTTCTAAGTCCTGACCCGGCGACTCAGAGGGAGGGACCGACCGGTCCCGGCCCGCGCGGGCGGCCCGGGGAGGCTGTCCCCGGCTCCCCCTGCCGCCACGCTTCTGGGGTCGACCAGATGGCCCCGGGAGCTCCGGGCCTGGTGGCGATGGGGTCGTGCTTGGGGTCTGGTGGCCGTGGCCGTGATCCAGGGGTTCCCCTGGTGATCCGTGGGTGGGCCCCGTCTCCGGGCGCGGCGATTCTTGCCCCCGAATGGGTGGTTTTGTGCCGCCAGGTAAGTGCTGACACGCTCTGCTCGGGTGACAGTCGCCCGAGAGCTTCCGGGTGCCTGGATGCGTGTGCGGGGAGGGCTCCGGGCTCTGGCCGAGAACCGGACGCCCGTTTCCACCCCCGCCGCTTGAGCCGCCCGCTGGGGCCTGCGCGCCGGCTCTTGTGCGTTCCAGGCGCCCCCACGACCGTGGTGCCACCTCCGGTCTCTGGTACCCGAGGGCGGCGGGGTTAGGGGCGCGGGGTCCTCTACCACGTGCACTCCCTGCCGCCGGCACCCGGGTGCGGTCGCGACTTACCCCATCCCACCGGCTCCGTGCCAGTGCGTGTCAGGCGTTCTCGTCCTGGGGTGGTCGCCCGCGCTTGCTGGAGGAGGAGAGGGGTCGGTGAGGCTGAAGCAGGCTCCTCCGCTCGCTGTCCTCGCCGGCCTTCCCTTGCTCGGGGGTCCCTCGCGTTATGCTGCCGACCGATGTGGTGATGCTGTGCTCTCCCGGGCCGGGCCTAAGCCGTGCCAGACGAGGGACGGACGTTCATGGCGAACGGGACCGCTCTTCTCGCTCTGCCCGCGGGTCCCCTCGCCCGTTCTCCCCCGCTGCGAGTGGCGTGTGGGAGGCGGCAGGGGTGCGGAATCCGGCCCGACCTCGCTCCCCCGCCCCGTGCCTCGTGGCGTGGGCGGTGTCGGGGTCTCCGTGACGCGGCGGATGCTCCGCCTGTGCCTCTTGGCTGTGTCTCGCGGGCGGCCCTCCCCGCGGTGGGGCGGGCCGTGTTGCCGCCGCGCCGCGCGCCTTCCCGGGCGCGTGAGCGCGTTCCCCAGGCCGTTGGCGGTGCCCCTGGAGCGTTCCAGGTCGTCCCTCAGGCGCCCGAGGCCGAGTGGCGGTGTCGTTCCCTGTTCCCGTCGGCCTCCTCAGGTAACCACTGTGCTGGTGTGTCTGAGGAGCGGAGGGGTCGAGTCGGTAAGGGAGGCGTGCCCCTCGTCCCCCTCGGGGTGGACGGGTGCCTCGTCGCCCCCCACGGCGTGCCGTGTGGGGGCGGGCAGGCTCGGGCGCGTGCCCGCGTGTTCCCCTTGCTGGGGTTTCCCCGCGGGTGTGGGAGTGACCGTGGCGGGCCGAGCCAGCGGCGTGGCGCTGGCTCTTTGGTTGGGAGGTGCTGTTTGATCGGCACCTCCGTCCCAGTCTCTGCCTCCCTTGGTCTCTCGGCCTGAGAGGAGGCACTGACTTGGGAGCCGCACAGGGGCCTTGTAGATCCCTAGCTAAGCCCAGTGTGGCCAGAGATGGCGAGCCCGGGGCAGCGCGGGCTCGCGGCCCTGACCACGGACGCTCCGACTTGCTCTAGGCCTTACCTCTACCGCAGACCCCTCCTGCGTTGCGTGGCCATGGTGTCTGTAAGCGCCTTGGTGGGACCGATGGCGGACGATGGGCGGGGGCGACACGCCCTCGGTGAGAAAGCCTTCTCTAGCGATCCGAGAGGGTGCCTTGGGGTACCGGACCCCCCAGCCGCCGCCCCTCCTTTGCGCGTAGTAGCCACGGACGCCACCACCGTGGCGCGTGGGCAGAGCTGCTCTTTGCCTACCGCGGCCGGCGCCTCCCCCCTCCGAGTCGGGGGAGGGTCACGCCCGGCCGGGCCGTCGTCGGGCGCGGGGCCGCGCGTGTGCGCGAGCGTGCGCGTGGTTCTCCCGTCGCGCGCTGGGGCGGGGAGAGGGCCCGGCCCCGTCCGGGCTCCGCCCCGCCGCGAGCGGCTGGCTCTCCGCTCGCTCCCGTCCCGAGCCGCAGCCGGTGGTGGCGTGCGGGCATGGGTGGGGGCCGCCGCCGCTCTCGGGCGCGTTCCCTCGGGACGTGGGCCCCGGAGCAGACCAGACAGGCAGACGGGTGGCTGGGTGGACGGGGCGGCCCCCGGCGGCGGGGGCGCCTCACGTAGGCCCCGGCGGTGGGGCCGGGCCCGCGGGAGGCCGAGGGGTGGCTGAGGCCGGCCGGCGTCCCAGGCGTCGTGGGACCGCCCTCGCGTGTCGTTGGCGGTGGGATCCCGCGTGTG